>NC_133456.1:115937788-116150288 GCF_048565385.1 Saimiri boliviensis | reverse complement strand
AAGTGTTTATTGAAGATATGATGTCATGACCACGATTTGGGAAGAACAGATCAATAGAGTATTGATAATTCTTGAAGCTGAGCATTCAGTCACTTTATGCTGACCTCTACATTTTGCATATTTTGGAAAATTTTCATAATAGAAAAATGTTTGCCAAATTATACCAAAGCCAAACGTGTATATTTTTGCTGGTGGAATTTCAGAGCCATGGCAGAGGGTACAGCACTTTTACAATGACAATATTTTACTCCCTAAAGAGGCCTTTGTAAGTGAGCACTATAATTTTATGAATAGATTCATCTCGTCATGCAATTTTTATTATCCTTTTAATATGTATAATGTTATTTTTTTCTTTGGATGTCAGCTTTATTACATCAATTTAAAAGTTTTGTGCTTTGAATTTTTAGAATGAACACTTTAGTTCATGTATTAATCTTGTTTTTAATAAAGAGCTTCTTCCAAGCTTTTCTATAGCTGAGCATAATTAAATCCTCTCATAAAAATGAAGTGCACAAATTATTTGGCAATACAAATAATGATTCTGCAAATGACAATGTGGAGGATCTTGTCTTCCTAAATTCCAAGGGTTTCTGAGGTGAGCTTTATGTTAATCAGGTCAAACTCTTTATAATTAAAGTCACGTTTGCATAGGTAAATTAAGTGGTCCAGGCTTGAAAAACAAGTATATAATAACCCCCTATTTCAAGTTTATACAAAGCATCTGGCTACTAGATGACCTTTGGGGTCTTTTATATTATATTAACATCAAGGAATTTCCTTCTGTCTACTATTCTCCCACGCTGTGCTAGAAGACGACCCTGCAGCTTCCTGCAGAGAGTTGAACAAAAGTCTCTTCCCAGTATTCTTCAAGAAATGAGCTTAAGTGTCTTAAAGATACAGTGGGCTAATTTTTAATAAATAGCAACAGGATGGTGGAAGAATATGATTTATTTTGCCCATAAAATGTACAGTTCACTTTAATGGTGAAATGTAAATTCAAAGCAAATGTCCTTTTAAAGATTTATTTACATTTGATAATTTGACAGTGCTTTCTTTCAGTTTCAAATATTTACCCTTAACATTGGTAAACTAGGAATGATCAGCATTTTCTTTAGAAACAAACTATTCACACAACCAATTTAGACTAATTTTACTTACGTAAAGTACATATTTTACCAAATCAATTACATATTCATTAGGAATTATTCAGAAGTTTCCAAATTTTTATAAATAATATGTCAATGGCAAATGTAGATTTGTGTTCACATTTATAGATTGTAATTGGATGCAAATTTAGATTTGTATCCTTTTCAATTAAAAAATAAAACCAGTTCTGACAATGGTTTCCAGGCTATTTTATTGTTTCTGAAGTAGCTTCCAATTTTTAAAAATGTTTTTGCATACATAATACACACATAGTATCAATGACCAAAACAACTTGAGCAACACAATTTTTACTTGACTTTTTTATGGAAAAATAAAATGAATCATGATATGGCGGCTATATAACAGCATGAGTTACACTTTTTCTCATGCTCCTCTTCTTTCTTACAGGAATATGCCCAAAGTTTGGAGATGAGTCTTCTGTCAGCTTTTTATTTCATCCCTGGGGCAGAGAGGCACTTGAGTGTTTATAATAGTACCATAAAAGCTTTCTGATTAAGCTATGGAATTGAAGCCAGTAATCATAACTTCAGATTTTACCAATCTACCTGTCATTCCAAATGTCTTATATCCAATTATTTTTGTTTTAGTTCCTGCTGCCCAACCTGGTGGAATCAATTGTCTTTTCCAGGAGCCTTGACAATGGTCTCTGCAGAGGACAGAACTATTTCTTTTCTTTTCTTTTTTTTTTTTTAATAGAGACGGGGTTTCACCATGTTGGCCAGGCTGGTCTCAAACTCCTGACCTCAAGCAATCCACCCCCTTCAGCCTCCCAAAGTGCTGGGATTATAGGCCTGAGCCACCGCACCCAGCCAGAACTATTTCAATAAATGTATGTATGAACTGATTTTAAAAAAAGGAATCAATGTTTAGACAAAGCAGATTCCACAGCAGGTAAAATTATCAGAGATAAAGAGGAACACTACTTAACAATAAATGGTTCAACTCTCCAAAAAGATGTAATAATTCTTAACGTGTATTTGTCTAAACAAGAAAACTTCAAAATAGGTGAGGCAAACACTGATAGCACTGCAAAGATAAATGAATCTACTGTCATAGCAGAAGACTGCAACACTCTCAGTCAGAACAGATTTAGCAGGCAGTGAATCTGTAAGGGCATAGCTTAACTCAACAGCACCACATATTAACCGGATATAATGGACATCTATAAACTACTTCATTCAACAGCAGCAGAGTGCACATGCTTCTTAGGCCCACATGGAACACTCACCAAGGTAGTCCAGTTTCTGGGATATAAAACAGCCCTTAAAGTGTTAAAAGAATGTAAATCATGCAAAGAATGCTCTCAATAATACATGAATAACAGAAAGGTAGATAGAAAATTTCCAAATAGCTGGAGATTAAAAAACATACTTATAAGTAACACATGGTTCAAAGAAAGAGTCCCAAGAGAAAGTTAAAATATTCTGAATTAAGTGAAAATACAGTAAACAGCAAAAGTAGTGCTTAGAAGGAAATTATAGAATTGAATGAAGATGTTAGGGAAAAAAAGATAAAGATCTAAAAATCAGCAATGTAAACTTTTAGCTTAGAAAAATAGAAATAGGACAGATAAATCCAAAGCAAGAGAGAAAAAATAAACAATAAAATTTAGGGCCAAAATTAATGAAATTGTATAAAGAAAATTAATAGATAAAATCAACAAAACTGGTTCTTTGGTAAGATAATACAATTCGCTCCTTGTAGCTTCTTTGCCTCTAGTGAGGCTAGCAAAAAAAAAAAAAAAAAAAAAAAAAAGACAAAAATAGCTAATATAATATCTGAAATGTAAAAGGGACCATTGCTACTGATCACAAAGCATTAAAAGGATAATGAACAATTTTATGAAAACTCTGTTGAAAACTGTGATAACTTAGTAGAAATGGACAAATTACTAGAAAGACAAGCTACCTAAGCTCACTCAAGGAGAAATAATCTGAATGGGAAAATGTTGAATAATATATCAATAATTAATAACCTTCCAAAACAGAAAGTACCAGCCATATGGTGGATTTTACCAAACATTTATTTATAAAATAAATTTTGCTAATTCTCTACAATCTCTTCCAGAAATAGAAACAGAGAAGTTTTATTTTTTATTTTATTTATTTTTTAATGAACTTTTATCTGTACCAGAGAGATAATGTTCTTAACTTGTTCTATGAGAACAGCATTATCTAATACAAAAACCAGTGAAAGACATTATAAAAAATAAAACTATAAACCAATATTTTTCATAAACATAGATGCACAAACCATCACGAATATGTTCAAAAATGGAAATTAATAACATGTAAAAAGAATTATACATCACACTCTAGTGGGATTTATTCCAGGTGTGCCAGACTATTTCCACATTGAAAACCGGTTAGTATAATCCATCATTTCATACTACAGAAGCAATATCATATGAACACATCAATAGGTGAAAAACAGATTTGACAAAATCAAATACTTACTCATGATTAAAATGCTTGCTCAACAAACTAAGAATAGAGATGAACATTTTCAGTACGATGAGCATCTCCAAAAAACTTACATCAAATACCACGCTTAAGGGTTGGAAAGTTTATATCTTCTGCCTAAGATTGATACCAAGACAGGAATTTCTCCTCTGAACACTCTAATTAAACATCATCCTGGTAGTCTTAGCTAATGTAATAAGGCAATAGAAGGAAACAAAAGTTATACAGAGAAAGAAAGAAGAAATTAAACTCTCCTTTTGCAGAGATGATATGATGTGATATGATTGCCTATAAGAAAATTCCCCTAAATCCATCAAAAAATTCCTGGAGCATAAAAGGAATTATAACAAGCTTGTTGCAAGATGCAGGATAATATATAAAAGTCAATTGCTTTCCAGCATACTAGCACTGAAAAACTGGAAATTTTAATTCTATGACAATAACATTGAAATCAGCAGACAAAAATTAAACATGTAGGAATTAATCTAACAAATATGCACAAGATTTATAAGAGAAAATGACACAACTCTAGTGTGAGATATCCAAGATCAAAATAAATGGGGAGATATTCCACAATACGGATAGGATGCCTGAATATTATTAAGATGTTGATTTTCCCCAACTTGATGTATCGATTAACCACAATCTCTGTCAAAATCACAGGAATTATTTTTAAAATGAAAAAAAAAAGTTGATTCTAAAGTTTATTTGGAAAGGCAGAGGAACAAACATAACCCACACAGTGCTGAACAGCGACCCTGGAGGACAGAAACTACCTGACCCTGAACTGACTACAAAGCTGCAGTGATCCAGAAAGTGCGATATTCACAAAATAACAGGCAAATAGATCAATGGACAGAATAGAGACCCCAAAATAGACTCAAACAAATATACTGAACTGGTCTTTCATAAAAGAGCGAAGGCAATTCAGTGGATAAAAGACGATAGTTTTTTTCTATAAATGTGGCTGGAACAAAATGAATCCCGACACAGACTTTAAGCTTTTCACGTAAAATAACTTAAAATGCACTACAGGACCAAATGTGAAACAAATAAAAATGATCACATAACTATGAGACCATAGCAGAGGTGCAAATGTAGGTGACCTTGGATCTGGCGATGACTTTCTAGATACAAAAGCATGGTCTGCTACAGAAGACAATTGATACAAGCTGGGCTTCGGTGGTGGGGGTTGGAATTAGACTGAAATTCATTTCACTTTCTGTACAATTTTTCTATAATCATAAAACTGCCCTAGCAAATAAAATATACCTAAGAAGAAAAAAAATACTCAACAACATTTTTAAATGGTTGCCTTTTATTTTTTTTTTTAAATTATATGTCAAAAAAGTTGATGTAAAATTGGAAAAAAAGTGGATAAATGAATATACTTTAGTCAGCTCTGTGATTACTTCTCTAGGTAATATATTGGCATTGCTTCTTATTAACCACAGACTTTTTGATGGGGAAGAGGGCAAGGATATGGAAATCTGAAAATAGCTTTCAAAAAACTAGAGCTGACCACCCTACGTGGCTCACGCCTGTAATTCCAGCACTGGGGAGGCCGAGTCAGGAGAATCACTTGAGGTCAGGAGTTCGAGACCAGTCTGGCCAAGGTGGTGAAACCCTGCTTCTACTGAAAACAAAAAAAATTAGCCGGGCGTGGTGGTCCATGCCTGAAATCCCAGCTGCTCAGGAAGCTGAGGCAGAAGAATCACTTCAACCTGGGAGGCGGAGGTTGTAGTGATCTGAGATCACACCACTGCACTCCAGTCCTGGGAGACAGAGCCAGACACCGTCAAAAACAAACAAAAACAAGAACAAGGATGTATAGGAGCCGTACAGGCTTCATAACTCAAAATAAGCTATAGTTACATTAAAAAAACGAATTTCAGCTTCAGAACACTTTTAAAAGAATTGTGATATTTTGAAATAAAATTTCCTTGTGGAAATTTAAACAAAAAAAGTAACACTAATGTTTTAAGAAACATCTGAATCAGAAGATGCAGTTGAACATTTAGAAAATAGAAGTGTATCTGATTTGAGAGAGCATCGGATAGATCTCTCTTACTGGAGGTTCTTACTACCGCAGCAAGCCTGGGCTGTGGAGTGGGCGTCTCTGCAGTCTCCCCATGTGACAGTCTACCCGGCTGGCCTTGAAAGTTCTTCATTTCTAAGACTCAGTTTCTCGTAAGATAAAGGAAGTTGTAGTGCTGATCCTTATGACATTTGAAAATTAAATGAGACATTACATATAAAACATTTAGTATATTGCAATAAAAAGTCCATACAATTTGTTAATATTACTAGTGGTGTATTATCATAAGTATTTATTTTTAATTTCTCCTTCTGCCCCCAAAAAATATCATGAAAAGAAAGAAATATAGAAGAAATAACTAGCAAGGCTTTAAGAAATAATGACCAGTAATTGCAACCATTTTAGTATATTACATTTATAAAATTGCCTTTGTTTTTAAGTCAAATGTTCTGTTTAAACTTTACTTGCATGATTTTTAAGAACAATGATTTTTTTTTGTTACATTGCAGGCATTTTTTTTTTCTTTTTTTTATTAAATGGCACTTTGAACACTAGTCCTCTGAGGGTAATCCCAGGTGATTGGTTTCAGAACCCTCTCAGATACCAAATCCAGCATGATTAAGTCCCTTATATCAAAAGGTGGTACTATTTGCATGCAACTCACATACACATCCTGCCTTGTACTTCACAGCATCTCTAGGGTACTTACACTACCTAATACAATGCAAATGCTATGTAAATAGTTGCTACACTGTATTGCCTTCTACTGTATTTGTATTATTTTTATTTTTTCCCAGTTACTTTTGATCCAAGGTTGGTTGAATTCGTGAATTAATGGGTGAAAACATAGGGCTGATTATAATATGTGCTCCTCTCTTTTTTTTTTTTTAGTTTTGTATAATTTCAGACTTACAGAAAAGTTTTAAGAATAGCACAAAAAAATTCCCTAACACTTTCCACTCAGAGTCCCCAAATGTTAACACATTACTACATTTGCTCTCCCTATTCCCCCTTCTTTCTGCACATATGTACACATTTTCTTTTTCTGAAATGTGTAAGAGGAAGTTGTATATATGACACCTCTTCTTCCCTGAATAATTCACTGTATACTATTTGAAAATAAGGCATTTTCTTACAACATCAAAGTATAATCATCAAACCCAAGAAATGGACACTGAGGTCATACATTTTTCTCATGTGCACACCTAATAATAGATTTTACCCACTGTCCCTAATATATTACTTATAGATAAAGTAAGTCCAAGCTGACACATTTTATTTAGTTCCCACACCTCTCTAGCCTCACTTATTTAGAACAGTTGCTGAGTCTTTTTATATTTTGATGTACTGTAAGTCCTCACTTAACATCATCCATTGGTTCTTGGAAAAGGCAACTTTAAGTGAAATGATGTACAGAAGATCCTCAAATAAAATTGCCTCCTGCAACATCATGTTTTCCTAATGTTGATGAGAAAAAAAAAAGATGGTTTTAAGTCATTTTGCTTTAAGTCTTAGTTTTCAGAAAGCTATCAATTTCACTGAGTACTTAATGTATTGATATTTTAGAAGAGTATTAGATACATTCTGTGTAATATTCCCTCAGTTTGGGATTTATCTGATGTTGTCTCATGCTTGGATTTGGATTTTACATTTTTGACCGGAAGAGCACGAAGTTTTTCTCAGTGACCATGTTAGGAAGTGCACATTGTCAATTAGTTTCATTACCAAAGGGTTAACTTTGATCATTACATTAAATGATACTCAATCAGTTTCTCCACTGCCATGTCACTATTTTACTCTCTGCGTTTGAGAGAATTCTGAGATACTTTGTAACTATACAAATTTTGTCATTCTTTGAACTTTCACACACTCATTTTGACATTCATTGATGATTTTTGCCTAAATCAGTTATTTTTTTATTATACTACTGTATTATAATATTATTATAGTGAATTTTATCAATCACCAATTGATAACAATCTATCGTCTATTGACATAGCCTGGAAAGGTCATCATTTTGCAATTAAACAACAGTGGATTAGTACAAGTTTTCACTCTGGTCAAAGCCATGTGCTGTTTCATTGACAAGAAGGCTCAGGATATTCGTTGAGAGTCTATCTGACTTGGGTTTAAACTGTGACATTATCATTTTCTAACCATTTTACCTTATGTCAAATAACCAATTCTCAAATTTTGTTCTACTTAAGAGGGATTTAAAAATCATCATAGAGGTTTGTTTTTAAGGTTTACATGAGAAAATTTAGGTAAGGCACCTGTAGGGCATTAGGTACATGTGAACATGATAGGTACTATGTTTTTATGTAGATTTTGTTTCACACTGATACAGAAATTTCATTCTTATGCCTATCAACCACAAGCCCATGCTTGATCATTGTATATGTATGAGAAATTTGTCACTTTCACATTGTATTTCAAAATAAATAAATATAACAGGATGTCATTATAAAGAATAAAAAAACAAAAACTGTATTTCAATCGTTATTCTCTTGCATTCTCCGTTTCTCAGTATACATTACTTTTCTGGCTTCGATGCTTGCCCCTGCAAATCTCATGCTGAAATGCCATCTCCAGTGTGGTGCCTGGTGGGAGGTGTTTGGGTCATGCGGGCAGATCCCTCATGAATGACCAGTGCTGCCCTGGAGGTAATGAGTGAGTTCTCTATCTCTGAGTTCACCAGAAATCTGGTTGTTCAAAAAAGGCTGGCAACCCCTCCCTATCCTGCTGTCACTCTCGTCTTGTGATATGCCATCTCATCCTATGCCTTCCAACATGATTAAAAACTTCCTGAGCCTCCCCAGAAGCAGATGCCAGCACCGTGCTTCCTGTACAGTCTGCAAAATTGTGAGCCAAAATAAACCTCTCTTCTTTATAAATTACCCAGCCTGAGGTATCTCTTGACAACCATGCAAAAATGGACTAATACATCTACTTAATTGAAGTCATGGGTTTTGAATGGAATCCGAAAGCACCTACTGAAGTAGATACACCAGTGTTTAGACCCCTTGCTGTTCTTGTCTTTTCTCTTGTTGGTTAAGATGTTTTGGTAATATGTTTACAGAATGAAATATAATTATAAAGCATTTATCCTTTGGGCTTTATGTTAATTTTGCACTCAGAAAGATAAACGAGTATTTATTAAAGAAGAACTGTGCACATGACACCAATGTTGCAATTTGAATGTTACTCTCTAAGATAGGTTGAACTCCTTTCTAATATGGATAATCACAAAAAGATTTAAGTACACATTGCAACAGAATTCTCATAGCAATTAGGTTTGTAAAAATGTATATGGTAACAATATAAAAAATTTGAAAAATTACCCTTTTTATAGTAGCAGCCCAATTAAGACACTTGGATTCCATGGAGGAAACTAGAATGGCACAATGCACATTATTACAACTCAATATCTGTTTCTAAAACGAATTAACAAATGGAATGAACAAGTGGATCTTATTGTGGTGAATCATGTTTAATTAAAATTAAGCAATAATTTTTTGTGAGTCATAACCGTTAAAATAGTTCATGAGAAGAGATATTGCAAAGAGCATGCAGTGTGCTGACATTAGCCAACTCACTAGGTACAGCTAGGTTAATTTTTGTAACTTTTAATCTTAATATTTTCATATTAGTCTACATATTCTCTTTAGACAAGGAGGTCTTTTATTTCTACATTGACAAAAACTAATGTAGAAAGTATAATTTCTCAGTTCTTAAAAAGGCTACTATCAAAAACACTGATAAGCAGAAATTTTACACAGACATACTAGTATTAGGTATTTAAACTATGATGATTGTTTTTATTTTTGTATTAAGTTTTCTTTACCTTTTAAAATGAGCTTCTCGTGTGATTACAATGCTAGTAGTTTGGGTAAAGCCTGTCCATGTTTCTACTTTATCTATTTACATATCAACATTTAAAATTAATTTAAAAGTTCATGTTATTACTTCTAGAAAGCATATATTACAGTCAAAGTAGGCCTTGTTTTGAGGGTAAGAATGACATGATTGACGAATTTCTTAATTTTCTTAGTGTGAGCTAAAAATACCCTGTTTGTTTAAATTTCTAAATTTTGCTGGTAAGGAAACAATCTCCTCTGCCTGGTCTTTTGGGCTTCCCTGTAATAGCCTGGTGGTCTGGCCATGAAACAAAGCCATGTGACTTCTGTTAGAATTCATCCACTAAATCTTGAGACTATGGAAAAAGTCCTAGCTCTTGCTCCTGGTTCTAGTGGCAAATCCTGCCTCTAATTGCTCTGACCTTTTCTTGACTGTCAACTATTTAAATCATACACTAAACTTTGTGTAAATTTAAGTTTAATGTAGTCACTGCATTGTGTGATATCTCTATAATAAGTTTTAAAACTCTGTGGCGTACAGAAAGTCATTATCATGTTTTGACATGAAACTAATGAAAATTTAGCTTTTTAAAACATAGCTGACTGATGGAGAAAATAAAAACATCATCAGGCTTTCTTCAATAAAATGCCACAATACATAAATTTATGTGAGGTTTGAACATGTTTCATAATAAGTTTTAATACATAATAATCTCCAATCCCAAGTCTCTCATTCTACTTGTTAAGAATTGATACTGTGTGTAGATGCCTTTAAATAGACTTCATTTTATAAGCTCTGTAGGAAATAGGAATCACCAATGAGAATTTTTCTTATCAGAGAATCTAAGAAGTTGGTCATAAACATCCTCAATCTCCAGCCCGCATATTGGACCAGTCGTGACAGGAAGTCAATAAGAAAGAATATTTATCCATCTTCTTTCAAACAGATGCAGACTCTAACTAAAACAGAAAGAGGGTTACCTATTTTTTACATTTACTTGTGAAAAAAAAAATTGTTAGAATGCTTTGAACTAAAAACCATGATAGTTGGGATGAATTATTACACCAATCATTGTATTTTCTTGAAAATGAAACATTGTGAGCTTGTGTAGTTTTCAATAAAAAGCAAAAGACAACTTTCGTATCATCTGCATAATTCTTTTTCATAGTAGAATCTTCTACCAGCTGCTTCCAGTAGAGGCATCCCTTTCTTCTGTTTCCTTGTTGTTCTAAACAGCCGTTTCCCTCTGGCCTCTATTCAATGTTCCTCAATATCACTAGCATTCCCCAAACCAAACAGTGTTTCTAAAGCATTTTCACTTCAGCTAAGTGTCTCTACCCACTCACTGACACATTATTTTACACTGTAAAGCCAAATGCAAGCCTCATCACGCCTCTTTGTTTCGTTTATGAGACTTAGAAAAGTACTATAGAGGAAAAAAATACGTTAGCCTTACAGAATTTATTTTTCACAAAGCTGTAGTACACATATTTTCCGCAGATAGGAGGGCAAAATCCATGCAGACTAGCTCTTGAGTTTTACTCAACATGGAGTTCACATACATGCGAGTAAAAACACAAATATTACTAAAAATCATCAATTTACATATGCCAAAAAACCTGGGAAACACTGTTTCACAAAGGAAGCACAATTATACTCCCTATGTCATACTCAAAACTATTAACTTTGGATTAGTGTTTGAATGTGTTCTGTTTCTTAGACTTGAGTAAAATAAGCATGCTCTCTTGGATGCAGTGTTCACAGTGTTCTAATGTCAGGGAATGAGGACAGATGTAGAAGTTGAGGAAACCATGAACGTTCCCACCCTGATTTGACTGGCCATAAATCTTTTATTTACGTTTTGCTTTTTTTTTTTCACAGTATTTTGATTTTTCGTGGTCAGGTTGTCCCCAGTGCCCTCCTGCTAATTAAGGCTGATTTGAAGAAATGAACCATTCCTAGTTAACCTATGCTCCTTGGTAATTAGCTCAGTACCTGGCAGCTGAGACATATTCAATAAGTACATGCTGATTCCACGTATGAAACAGAATCTTAATTATTTTAAAATGAGTTTTTCAAAAAAAATGCTTAGGCTCTTCATATCACAAGAAAATTTTAACCTTTTTTAAGCATACCTTAGACAAGATTTAATATTTCTAAGCATATCTTAGAACATGTATACATGATGTGTGAACTCTATTTATTTATAAGCATCAGAGTTTTGAAAAGCCTGCTTTTAGAGTTTCAAAACATCTTCAGCCAGACTTCCTTTGGCACACAACCTTGGTGTCTGCGTTTGGATGCAGTCCTTCAACGTCTCCCACACCCTCAGAACAGCAGAGCCCTCCGCTCAATGCTGCTTCAATCAGCCACCTGTGCTGCAGAGGCTGAGCCAGTACACACGGTGAATGCTGGCAGATAAAACACAAAATTGCCAAAAGAGCCGTGACAGATGGAAGAAAGACCCCGAAACCCAAATCATGAAGGTTATCAGAGCATGACACAGCAACAGGAACCAAGCACTAAGAACGCAGTAGCTGTAAAATCTCAGGCCACACATTGCATGCCAGGTAGACACATATTTTAGCACATAAGTGCAACTGTTAAATACATACCAAGCAACGGTGAGACACAGTTAGCAGAATTATCTTAAAATTATTAAATTTATGTTTAAGAAATGGATGAATGAATTCAAAGAGGCATGAGATATGGGGGAAAAATTGAGTCCTGTTATAGAAGCATTTAATATATACCCAGCAGGTAGAATGTAATACTATCTATGCAAAGTGTTATTATATGATCACTTTTAATCTTTTCTGTAACTAAAAATTCTGTAACCTTGCATGAAAATGATACAGACAATATTAGAATAATACATATCCTGCTGGCAGGGAGAGACACTTGAAACTCACAACCACCCTTAAGCCATCACTCAAAATCTTACTGTTATTCTAAAGGCAGAATGGCTTGAATGTCCATTTACCCACGTGTAAAATTATCCCATTCCCTCTCCAGTTCAAACTTTGATGTTCCAAAAGAATTATCCACTGAGTGCAATAATCTAAATGTGATATATTGACTATGTTGCAGGGCTATTATGGTTTTGTAAAGAGTAATTTTTTTTTGTCTTTAATCCATCTTGAGTTAATTCTTTTTTTTCTCTCTTTTTTTTGGGAAAAAGAAAGAAAGAAAAAGGAAGAGAGAAAAAGAGAAAGAAAGAAAAAAAGAATGAAAGAGAGAAAGAAAGAGGAAGAGAAAGAGGGAGAGAGAACGGGAGTCTTGCTCTATTGCCCAGGCTAGAATGCAGTCTAAAAATGGCTATTGAAAACCTCTTTTATGCCAATAATTGTGCTTAACAATGGAGACAGAGAGGAAGAAGGGAGGAAAATAACAAACAAGCAGCCAACCAATATTTCATTTAAACCTGTGAAATGCTGTGCAATTACTGAGGAGTGATTTACTTCCAACTATGTAGTCACTTTTAGAGTAGACGTGATGTGGTACTGAGAAGAATGTATGCTTTGTGGATTTGGGGTGGAGAGTGCTGTAAATGTTTATTAAGTTTGCTTGTTCCGGGTCTGAGTTCAAGTCCTGGATATCCTTGTTAATTATCTGTCTCGTTGATCTGTCATGAAGAGTGATTTTTATGCTCAACCATATTACCCATGTGCTGACCTTAAATGTAACCTCTTTTTTAAAGATAGAAAATAATTATGTTTTTAAAATGGCCCAATCATGCCATCAACAGAATCACAGGTCAACTATTTTTAATTGCTTAATTGACTTTTTATTTATTTCATTTAATTACTTTTATTAGAAATGGGTCCAACTATAATTTGTACATATTGTAAAACAGGTAATGGATAATACTCTCATAATTTAATCTTGAGAATTGGTATTGGAATTGGCAAGCTTATCTCCTCCGGAATTTAGAATTATAGTTCTCCTAATATAATTTTGATATAGTGCTTAACTATAATAGTATATAAAGCATTGTACTGAAGTTGCATAGTTCTTAGCTGTTTCACGTGTAAATAAGAGTAAAAATACTTATACCATAGAAAGTTGTGATAAATAAGAAAAAAAGTTACAACTAGATGCATATGTTCAAAAAGTTTGATATCCCACTCCCTTGCTTTCTTTAGGGCTGCGTATTGAGAGTCTGCAGACTACCTCATTCCAGAATAGCATAATGTGAAAAGACAACAAAAACGTAGCTTTTCGGCCGGGCGCGGTGGCTCACACCTGTAATCCCAGCACTTTGGGAGGCCGAGGCGGGTGGATCACGAGGTCAAGAGATCGAGACCATCCTGGTCAACATGGTGAAACCCCATCTCTATCAAAAATACAAAAAAATTAGCTGGGCATGGTGGTGCGTGCCTGTAATCCCAGCTACTCAGGAGGCTGAGGCAGGAGAATTGCCTGAACCCAGGAGGCGGAGGTTGCGGTGAGCCGAGATCGCGCCATTGCACTCCAGCCTGGGTAACAAGAGCGAAATTCCGTCTCAAAAAAAAAAAAAAAAAAAAAAAAGAGAAAGAAAGAAAGAAAGAAAAGTAGCTCTTCTAATAACAACTAGTATGAATAAAATGTTTATTTTTTTTAACCACTGTTCCAAATGTTTTACATTAAATAACCTTTTTAACCCTCAAAGCATCCCCATGAAACAGATGTTAATGCTGTTTTCATTTCACAGAGCAGGCAAATGAGGTACCGAGAAGAGGAAAGGTGAGCCCACAGAGCCAGTGAGCTGCGGAAGGCAGGTTTCCACCGGGCACCCGGGATGCAGAGCCCACGCTCTGCATAAGCCCATGCTGTGCTGGTGTCCAAGACAAGCAGCATCATCTCTGTTTCAAAACATGGAAGAGAGTTATGAGCATCAGAATCAATGCTCCTTTTCCTACAGTCCACCATTCCATCGTGATCCCTTTTATGGTAATCCATGTAGCATGACTCATGGTTACAATCACGCCACAGATTCACCAGGATCAAAGCGTTGCAGGCATTCTGAAGCCCCCAGAAACATAATCCCTTCCGAGAGAGATGGCCATAGCTGGCCCAGACATTCAAGCAATCCTGCTGTGGAAAAATGAGAAATGTATAGATGAAACCTGCAAGTCTACCCCACACTCTATACGAGGGAGACGCTTGCTTATACCTTCAGCTTTTCCACTTAGGGAAGATGAAGGGCTAATTGAATACAGCTGGAAGTTAAGCCATTTGTTCCAGATGGTGCTGATATCTCAAACTCGGTGTTCCTAAGGTGATGGCAACACACGGAATTTTATTCTGGTAGAAGCAATAATGTGTGTGTGAGTGTAATGTTCACTTGCCTGGTCTATGAACAAAAAGCACGTCAATTTAAGTAAATATCTGTGTTCACAAAGCAGAGTACAGAAATGGGGTAATTAGCTGCATAATCAAGCTTAAAAAATATGCCTTTGACGCAAAACTCTGGTGAGTCTGAGCTCATTTTTTGCTTTAATAAACTGTTTAACTGCTTTACTTACTGATTTCACTTCTATGTAGAAAAAGCCTTAAGAAATTATTTGCTTGCAGGCATATCTTGGAGATATTGCAGGTTTGTTTCTAGGCTATTGTAATAAAGCAAATATCTCAAAGAAGTTAACACATTTTTTCTTGATTTCCAAGTACATACAAAAGTTATTTTTTACACTACACTGTGGTCTAAGTTTGCAATAGCATTATGACAAAAAAATGTGCATGCCTTAACTTAAAAATACTTTATTGCTGAAAAATGTTAACAAACCTCTGAACCTTCAGTGAGTCATAATTTTTTTCCTTTTTTTTTTCTTTTTCTTTTTTTTTTTTTTTGCTGATGAAGGGTCTTGCCTCAATGCTGACGGCTGCTGACTGATTGAGAGAAGTCTGCTGAAGGTTGAAGTTGCTGTGACAATTTCTTAAAACAAGACAGTAAAGTTTTCTGGCTCAATGGACTCTTCCTGTCGTGAAAGATTTCTCTACGGCATGAGATGGTGCTTGGTAGCATTTCACCCAGAGTAGAGGCTCTTTCAAAATTGGAGTGAAGCGTCTCAAGGCCTGGGGTTGCTTTATGGACTAAGTTTATGGAATATCCAAAATTCTTTGCTGTCATTTCAACAATGTGCACAGTGTCTTCACCAGGAGAAGGTTTCCTGTCAAGAAGTCAGTTACTTTGCTCATACATAAGAAGCATTCGAGTTTTCCCATGAGAGAGCAGCATCTAGTTACATCCTCAGGCTCCACTTCTGATTCCAAGTCTCTTGCTGCTTCCACCACATCTGCAGTTACTTCGTCCACTGAAGTCCTGAACCCCTCAAAGTCACCCATGAGGGTTGTAATCAACTTCTTTCAAACGCCTGTTAATGTTGAAATTTTGCTCTTCCTCCATGAATCAGAATTTTCTTAATTTCTCATCTAGAATGGTGAATCCTTTCCAGAAGATTTTCAATTTACTTTGCTTGAACCCATCAGAGGAATCACTGTCTATAGCAGCTATTGCCTTATAAAATATATTTCTAAAATAATTAGACTTAAAAGTTGAAATTACTCCTTAATCCTTGATCAATAAGCAAAAGAATGGATATTGCATTGGCAGACAAGAAAACAATGTTAAGCTCTTGGGTGACCAAATGTGCTTTCGATGAGCAGTAATATTTTTAAGGGAAACTTTTTATTTTCCTGAGCAGTAGGCTTCAACAACGGATTTAAAACATTCCATAATCCATGCTGTAAACAGAGGCGCTGTCATCCAGGGGTTGTTGCACTATTTAAAGCACAACAGACAGAGTAGATTTAGCATCATTCTTAAGGGCCTTATGATTTTTGGAACGCTCAATGGCCATTGGCTGCTACTGAAAGTCACCAGCTGCAGGAGCCCTAACAAAAGATTTTGATTTGACGTGAGAGATATCCAACTCTTCCTTTTACTCAGACACTTAGAACCCATTATCCATTTCCTAATTGGCCTAGTTGTAATATTCTTGCATCTCAAAATAGGAAGGCCTGAGGAGGAGGAGAAAGACGGGGAAACTGCCCACGAGTGAAGTCGGAACACACACTTTCATGAAGATCACTGTCTTCTGTGGGTGTGATTTGTGGTGCCACAATTACAATAGTAACATCAAAGAACACTCATCGTAGATCACAGAACTATAATACAATATTATCAGGAGCTGCGGTGGCTCAGGCCTATTGTCCTGCACATAAGGAGGGGAGGCCAGGCATTCGGGGTCAGCCTGGTCAACATAGAAACCTCTCATCCATAACAATAATAATAATATTGTATTATCAAAGGTATAATAACGAAAAAGTTTTTTAAGAAATTGTAAGAGTTACCAAAATGTGACACGCTGACATGAAGTGAGCACCTGCTGTTGGAAAAATGGTTGCAAGATACTTGTTCCACGATCAAACCTTCGGTTCCTAAAAGAACCCACGTTATCTGCAAGGGCAATACAGTGAAACAGTGAAATGGGTTGTGCTGTACTTGGTACGTGTGTGTTTGTACTGAATTATAGATGTGGCCCTCCGCTGTGTATTGTGTGAAATCTGAGAACTGGAGTGGGAATCTCGAGGCAGGCAGGGAGCTCTGGCCATCAGGGATATGGGGCCTGGGGAACACGGCCACACGCCTGCAGATGGCTGCCATGTTGCCCCACATGGCTTTGTGACAGCCCCTGCTGTCCCTGATATAATTTCCTCTTGTGGTCAGGAGCACGTGGCTGTCACCACTGTTGAAAACTCACAGGCATCCTGTGTGTGCCCACAACGCTCTCTGGCCTCCTCCCAGGCCCTGCGCTCCGCTAAGCAGTTTTACCCCCATGCAGGACTCTTGAGTCACTGGACCCCTTCACCTCCTTCAGAAGCAAGACAGGACATGGATGGGGCCACCCCAGTTTCCTGCACACCCCCAGGATCTCCGTGTGTGTAAGTCTCTGCATTCCGAGGCCAGAAGCCGCCATGTGAATGTAAGCCCTCTCCCCAACACCAGCCCTGTCGGAGCCAACGGCAAGAGCACAGTGCTGACTCTAAAAGCGTGTCCTCAACGGAGGGACGTGACGTTCATAGCTCTGACTCCTGCCTTCCTCATTGGCCAGCGATTGTAAACTTGACAAATGACTGTGGCTCTCTTAGGTCAGGTGTTTTATAAATTTTATTCTAAAACGAATATAAAAATAATACCTGATTTACAACATGGCTTTGATCATTTCACCAAGGGAAATAATACTTGGAGAGTGACTTACAAGCTGTAGCCAGAGCGTGTGTGGACCACCTTGACACAGAGACACACACTGTAGTGCAGGGTCATATTCATAGACAGAGCACAGGTGCAACAATCCTGTGGCCGAGGAAGAAGCGGTTTCAAAGAAGGCATGAAGGAAGAAGGGTGTCTCCTGTGTTGAAATGCAAGGGAGTGAATGTTGACTTTATTTCCTGGTTTGTAAACTCTTGGGAAAGGACTACTACATGGCAGTGTCTGTTCATATTAGTCATACCTGAAAAACCTCATTTTTTAATTATCTGAGGCTTTATAGATCTGAGGACTGAGTTGATATCACGCATTTCTATTTCTTCTAGGAAAGCAAGAGACACGTGTTCATTCATTTATCCATTAATCATTGTATTCAGTTTGTGTAATAAAACATGCTTCTTGGGTGTCACCTGAGTGCCAGGCACCATTCTAGGCCTGCAGATGAAGGGAGGGAATAGAGCAAGGCCCAACTCATAAGAGGATATGACTACAGACAAATAATCAGACAACGTATACTAGGTCCAGCGGTGATGAGTGCTCCAGAGGCCTGCTTTGTTTGTGTGTCGTTTTTTGACATCTACGTGACCTGCTGCCTCCTTGACAGGCTGCAGGTCTAATCCACTCTTCATGTGTTTTCTGTGTAGCTCAATGGAGAACATTAATGTATAAACGGAAAGCAGCCATTAGACTACCTAATGGCAGAGCAGCTCGCCAGGCGAGCGTGGCGGGGAGGCCAGGAGCTGGAGAGAATTGGGCTCAGTGTAGTTTAATGTTGCCAGCAAGGTCCTGAGTCTGGTTACCTGCCCCTGCCGGGCATGACCATTCACTCAATGTGCATGCCGGCATGTCTGGAGTTAATTTCTAAACTCTGCACTTCAGGGGAACATCAGCAGAATAGTGGCTCCCATGCAGTGACTCGGTGAACTGAGCAAAGACTAAGGAACAGGAGCCATACTCAAACATGACAGTACGTCTCCAACCCTCTTTTCATTCCTCTTGCTAAGTATCAGAATTGCATTTGACTTCATGTAACAGAGTAGTCCCAAAAAGCAATTATTTGGGGGGAAGAAAAAAACAGGTGTTTTCTCCCTCACAAAAGAAGAAAGCTCATCAGCTGGCAGTCTAGATGTCTTACAGCCACTCCATGAAGGCTTAAAGCTTTTTAGCTTTCTGTTTGCCCTCCCTGTTCTGTGTGGCCCCCGTATTCATGGTCCAGCATGGCTGCTGACGTCCAGTCATCAAGATAGCATTCCAGGCAGAGGGTGGAGAAAGTGGGAGGATCCCCTCCCTGCATAGAGTATTCCTGGACTTCTTTACTCCATACTTTACCTAGTTTTGACTCCTGCAAGTTCTCCTTCTTCTGACACTCCCTGACGGAATATCTAGGAGGACACTTCCGACCTGGTCCCTGTGCCACGTGAAGCTGGCAATGCCAAGAATATTCCTAAATACAGACGAGTTTCTCTCAATATAAAGAGGATCTGCTTTTTAAAAATATCCATTGGTTAGGTAGTGGTTACGTAGTGGAAGGAAAGCTTCATCTACTGAGTGAGGTAAATTTGCTGCTTCTGGCAGTATTTTAGTGACATCTGCAAGAAGACTTCAGTGACGAGAAGCAGACATCAGTGCCTCCCAGGTCCGTCTGATCCTTCGTTCTTGTTTCTTTAAAGTCAGCGGTCGGCACACTGGTGCCATGGTTTTCAGATGCAGGAACAGTGGTTTGGAGATTGATAGTATTCCTGCAGATAGGAAAGGCAAAGGTCATGCTGGAATGCCTGGACTGGAAAATTCACATGAAGCTTGTTGCAAAACTTTTTAGATAAGTTAACTTTTAGAAAAAAATTCTTCATTTTCTGACTACAAATGTATACTGATTATGCATATACACCAAAAAATATTCAGTTCAGTCCTATAGTTTGCCGATTGTAAGTCAGTGTCTGCTTTGTGTTTGTTGGGACATTTTTACCGGTTGTGGAAATTTCCACAAGCCACCCAGTATCTATGACTGTGATTGCAGTTTACTTGAGAATGGACTGGGGTTGATGGCCCCGGCCTCCCACAAAGACACCTTGAGGATTTAAAGTTTTACCTGCATCCACATTTCCATGCGTAGTATCTCAGATATGTTTGTATGTGATTGCCACACGGGAGCTGTGAGTATCTTTCTAAAACAATCGATGGTGCTGTTCCCATGTGAGTACAGTTGCCCTCATGCTGATCACTGTAGCTGATCACTGTAAAACTGAAAGAACGTCTCCAAACATTCTGCTTTGGATTGTAACTCAATTTATTTCAAAATGTTATTTTCATTTCAAAATGATGTCCTTTGATTAATTTCATTTTAATGTCCAGCACATAAGCTCATTTGCTTTTCACATTTTAAATTCACAAGCATTTCTTTGTGCTATCCATGAATTAGCAGAGTGCTTATATATGTTTTAGAAGAATGCTAATTGTGAACAAAAGAGTAAGGTTACTACTTTTTCCCCTTTCTAAATAAAAACAATATTCTTTAAATCTTTCTGTTTGTACCCAACTCCTAAGGACATTTATAATATTTCTGCTTACTGCTGAAGATAAGTTATTCAGTTAGTATATATTCTTTGTAATTCAATTATTTCCTGGTTAAATGCCAACTTTTTTAGATTATGATCACTTTTTATGTATACAGTGCTAATTGCCAGCTATTAAGATCCTAGAAATGGTATAAATATTTAACATTAATACTTACTTACTTTTCTTTCTCCTGTGAGGTATGATAAACGTCTTTACTGTTTTCATTGTGCAGGTAGAAATTTACTTTAAAAATAGTCACTTAATTCCTTTGACCCACTTTTTAATAGGCCATTGATATCCTCAAGACATTTTTTTCCCATTCTACTTCCCTCATAAGGCATTGTTTCTACTAAAGAGAACTACTTCTCAGTATCTAACAGAATCTCAGTTCCACAAAGTTCCTCTTATTTAGCAAAATATCAAATCCTTTCTGTGAAATTCACATTCAGCGATGATGTTGACACCACCTTATTTGTTTATACAGAGTTACAATGCTATAAAAGAGAGACCTAGGAGAGACAATTTATTACAAAAACATAAGTTAAAAAAAATAAAAACTATTAATCAGTCCTTCCCTGCAAATCAATGATGAAAGAAGAGCCTCCGTTTCCTTTCACAACTGCAGAGAGCTCCAGAATTGGACTCCAAGGTTTTGCTTGACTCCCATAGAGTCCTTCCCCTTCACACGGATGCTGTATGGATGACTGTTGAACTGTTCCTGGGACACGACAAATCTAAATTAACCTGAAATACAACAGGGATTCCAGGCGTTAGATCATGAGTCTGGAGGAGAATTTGAAAATATCTCTATTTCAGGAAGCCTTATCTTAATTACTTTTCTTATCAATGTAAGCATAACATTTTCAAACAGTGCATGATAAGCCTAAGACTTAAATACATATCAGCAGGCTGCCATGTGCCTCTAGCTCCCGCCACAAAATTCTAGACACACACCTCATCCTCCCACCTTTGGGACAGAGAGATTTCTTTAACTGGCATTTGTGTTTCTATAAATGCTATTTATTGATTCTATCACCGTATGTCTGCCATAAAATGATCCGAGTTGTTCTTTTACAATGAAATACTTCTTTCTGTAAAGCAGTATTTCATTGTAAAAGAACTTACTAAAACAATGGCTTGGAAAAAGAAAACATAATTCAATTCACTGTTTGATTCATGGATAAAACCAAAAAAAGGCAAATAATCATGACTATCAAAATAAAATGAAACAAAACAAACAAAGGAAGAAATAACAACAAACACAGATTTATTATCTCCCTTGGGGAAGGTAATGCTGTGGAAAAACAATGAACTGGATGAATGCAGATAGATATCCCATTATATAAGGGTAAGAAGAAAATGTTAAACAAGTTGATTAACCGAATTGACCGGTTAGATGAATAGGCTAATTATTGTCACTATGTTTAGACCCATTCATAGGTATTGTTACGAATTCCTAACATTCTGTTCTGTCTAAAAAGAGTGAATAAATTTTCTCTTTTCTATGGTTAGTGTTGGGAGCCAGGTAAAATATTAAACTGAAAATTCTCTTTAATCTTCAACCTTGACACTATGAAATTCAAGTGAAATGACCTCTTCCCAGGCCTATCTTTTCAATTTAAAATGGAGGAATGAGACTCATTCTGTCTCATGTCTTTCGGCCAACTAGAAGATAAGTAGGGATGAGAGGTCTCTGGCA
Organism: Saimiri boliviensis; assembly: GCF_048565385.1. NCBI lineage: Eukaryota > Metazoa > Chordata > Mammalia > Primates > Cebidae > Saimiri > Saimiri boliviensis. The sequence goes on along the minus strand of NC_133456.1, from coordinate 116,128,257 downwards.
TATTTAGGAGAAATGGGAAGAATGAGTGTCAACCCCATATGGGATAGGAATTACAACACAGTGAATCCCTGACCACCTGTTGCTTATAAGGTTAGTCACATTCCTCAAATGTGGTATTAAAAATTTTCAGAAATGCACTTTAATTTTTAACTCATGGTTAATAGAAGTAAAAGCATATACTTAGAAGATTTCGGCAAAATACTAAGGTTGACTTTAATTTGCATGCTTATGGCTTCCTCTTCCAAATGAGTATTGAATTGCCATTAGGTATTAAAATTGATTACCTAAAAGACTGATAACACCTTAAAAAAACTAATAACTCCCAAAATGTCTCTCTACATATAAATATAGAGACACACACTTGTAGCAGGGACTGTCAATTAAATGATGCACACAGGCAGTTGCTGTTTAGTATGAGAAAATTTTAAATCAGATGAAATGAAACATGAATTATTATTAGAATTAAAATTAATCAAACATATACAAATGATATCTGATACACAAGCTCCTTCAATTCTTTTTTTTTTTTTAATTTTTTTCTTTTCTTTTTTTTTATTGCATTTTAGGTTTTGGGGTACATGTGATGAACATGCAAGATTGTTGCATAGGTACACACATAGCAGTGTGGTTTGCTGCCTTCCATCCCCTCACCTGTATCTGTCATTTCTCCCCATGCTATCTCTTCCCACCTCCCCACCCCCCGCCCCTCCCCCATTTCCCCCCAACGGACCCCAGTGTGTAGTGCTCCCCTCCCTGTGTCCATATATTCTCATTGTTCAACACCTGCCTATGAGTGAGAATATACGGTGTTTGGTTTTCTGCTCTTATAACACTTCTTTAGAGAAGATGCCAACTTTGAAGGTAGTACCTATACACCGTTTTTTTAAAAACATGAAATCACTTGAAACACATTTAGGCTCACAGGACTGTTGCAAAGAGAGGACAGAGAGCCCCTGCTTCCACCAATGTTAACATCCAGGTCTTCAGTGCTGAGCAAACTCAAGAGATTGCCACTGCTGCAATGCTAGAAATTAAACTGCTGGTTTTATTTGGATTTCACTGGTATTTCTGCCGATGTCGTTTTCTGTTCCAGGTCTGGTCCCAGAGCTCACATTGCATGTGGATATTGTGTCTTTTCAGTCTCCCCTGATTCCATCAGTGTCTCTGCTGTGGCCTGAACACTTAGGAAGAGCACAGCCAGAGCTGTTGTCAAGCACTCCCCAGTTAGAGACTGTGTGGGGCATTTGACTGTTTAGAACCCCAGCGAGGTCAAGCTCTCTTCTGGGCACACGGATCAGGGCACAGGACATCAAGGTATCCTGTGATGCTTGGTGTCAGCATTGGTCCCTGGTTAAGGTGAGTCTGGCTGGCCTCTTCACTATACGGGCACTATTTTCTCTTAGTAGGCAACAACATTGTGTAGGAGACATTTTGAGGCCCTTCGAATACCCTGCTGCTCCTTATGCTTTCACCTGCTGGCTTTATCATTTTAACATTTATTTGATCCTGCCCACAGCAAGTATTTCTGTTGCTTCAATGCTAATTTTCTATTTCCCTCATCCTTTCTTTGTGGAAATTCTTTTGTTAGGGAGATTTGTCTCTTATCCTGTTTTACTGTTTATTTATATTTATTTGTTTATTTAGAGACGAAGTCTTACTCTGTCACCCAGGCTGGAATGTAGTATCACAATCACAGCTCACTGTATGCAGCCTTGACGTCCTGAGCTCAAGTGATGCTCCCACCCTAGCATCCTGAGTATCTGGGGCCACTGCCACCATGCCTGGCTAATTTTTGTATTTTTTGTAGAGATGGGGTCTCGCAATGTTGCTCAAGAGATCCACCTGCCTCAGCCTCCCAGCATGCCGGGATTCACAGCCATGAGCCACAGGGCCCAGCCCTGTTTATTTATATAAATATGCACCCACAGGTATTGAGTTTGCTACTTGAGTTCTAACTCAACACTCTCATTATTTATTTGGCTGCTAGGATGGTTCCAATGTTGACTATCATTGCTCTTTCAGGAGTTTCCTGCGCCTTTTTGCATGCCTCTGACTTATTCTTTCTTTTTACTTTCTTACCCTAATTAAGCTTCACAAGATGTTCTAGGCTTATGTAATATTGCTCCTCCCCAGCTTGGAATCTTCTCTAAGGGGCCTTGGTTTCTTGTATAAGAAAACACTCTTTAGAAATCAGATCTGGGACCTCCCACAGTGTGTTCATCGGTATAGAAGTATCGCCATTTTTAAAGTTCTCTCAATGGACAAAACAAAGAACATATATGTGTGTATTAACCCATATATACACACATATATATTCATTTCTGTGTTTATTCCTGTGAATTTATATATATTTTTTTCTTTGGCTTCATGCTAATATCTTCAGTCCCAGTGCAACACTGCAAAGTTCATTCTAACCATTTCCCTTTGCTTATTTGAAACATCCTTATCCAGCAGTGAGAGAGCTCACTCTCATTAGCATCTACATATTTAATTATTTTTAACCTTAAAATACATCAAACACAACTTCAGAATTTCTTTTACAGTTCATATATTTTGTTTTTTATCTAAGAAATGTCATATGGTTCAGCGCCATTTATTAAAAGTAGTATCTTTTCCCATTGCGTTACCTTGACACTTTTGTAAGGTAACAATTGAGCATCTATATGGGTCTATTTTTCCCTTTGATCCATATGTTTAACTTTATACTGATACCTTCCTTTGATGAGCTCTACAACTTTATAAGTCTAAAAATAAGACAGTGATAAGTCAATTTTTCTTCTTTTTAAAATATTAACTTTATTGAACTATAATTTATGTATCATAAAATTCACTTGATTTAAATAATAATGCAATGATTTTAGTCTATTTACTGACTTGTGCCAACAATATAATTTGAGAACATTTCCATCATTTCAAAAAGAAACCTCATGTCTCCTGGCAGTCAATCTCTGTTTTCACCCCAGCCCCAAGTAACCACTTATCTGCTTTCTTCTTTAAAGACTCTGCTATTCTGGACATTTCATATAAAGGAAACAACACAATACATCCAGATTTGCATCTGGCTTCTTCCATTTAGCATAATGTTTCAGCGACTCGTTTGTGCAGTAATGTATTTCTGTACTTTGCTACTCTTTACTATTGAATGACATTCCATTATATGGTATACCATATTTTGTATCCATTCACCATTTGATAGACATTTGCATTTTTCCCACTTTTGGGCTCTTATGAATATACTGTTCTGAACATTTGGCTACAAATATTCGTGTGGACATATGTATTCATATCTTTTGGGTAGATGCCTAGACTTGGAATTGCTGGATCATATGGTAACTCCATTTTTAACTATTTAAGAAACTGCCACACTGTTTTCTAAAGATGCTCTATCATTTTACATCTTCATCAGCAAAGTATGAAGATTTCAGTTTCTACATATTATTGGCAACACTTATTATTATCTGTCTTTTTGAGTATAGCGTTCTTGTTATTTTAATGTACATTTCCTAATGATCAATGCTGAGTGTCCTTTTTTCTTTTTTAACAGCCATTCATATGAATTCTTGTTGAAATATCTTTTCAAGTCTTTCAACCATTATTTTAAATTCAGATTTTTGCCTTTTTATTATTGAGGTATAAAAGTTCTTTTTATATTCAAGTCCTGTATCAGGTGTATGATTTGCAAATATTTTCACTGAAATTGTAATTTTGGTTTTCATTTTAATCTGTTTCTTGAAGCAAAAAATAATAACAATAGAATCTACTTTATATTTTTTCTTGTATGGGTCATGTATTCGTTGTCATATTTAATAGTTATGGGACTCCAGATAAGTTGCAAAGATTTTTCTCCTATGTTTTATTCTAAATGTTTTAAAATTTTACCTGTTACATTTAGGTCTCTGGCAATATTTTAGTTAATTTTTATGTAACTCTCAAGGATCTAAGGTCAATGTTTGCAGATGTCAAATATTTCAGAAACACTTTTTTAAAACATTGTGGCTTATGAATTGAATTGCCTTGAAATTTTGTCAAATATCAACCATAAAACTGTCACTGAATTCCCAAGTCTTCTTCATAAATTTGCATGTGTGTCCTTTTGCTAATAGCACATGGTCTTGGTCTTGATAACTGCAGGTATAGAGTGACTTTTGAAATTAGCAAATGTGAGATCTCTAATCCACAGAGGACTTACACTTTCTAATTCTGCATTTCAAAATGTTTTTTTAATATTCTGGGTGCTTTCCATGTCCATGTAAATATTAGGACTCCATCTGGTGTGGTGGCTCATGACTGCAATCCCAGCCCTTTGGGAGGCTGAAGCAGAAGGATGCTTACTCCCAGGAATGTGACACCAGCCTGGACAACATAGTGGGACCCTGCATCTATTCAAAAAATTTTAAAAATTAGCTGGATGTGGCGGCATGTGCCTGTACCCTAGCTATTTGAGAGGCTGAGGCGGGAAGATCAACTGAGCCCAGGAGGTTGAGGCAGCAGTGAGCTGTGATCACATCACTGCAGTCCAGCCTGGGTGACAGAGTGAGATGCTGTTTCAATAAATACATAAGTAAGTAAGTAAATAAATGAAGTTTAGGACCAGCTTGTTAATTTTTGCAAAAAAGAAAAAAAAGAAAAAAAGAAAGAAAGCCAATGAAATTTTGATAGGAATTGAATTAAATCTACAGATCAGTTTGGACAGTAGCGTAGTCTTAATGGTGTTGAGTCTTCCAATCTATAAGCATGAATATCTCTCCATTTAAAGCCATTGAAATTTTGATAGGAATTGAATTAAATCTACAGATCAGTTTGGACAGTAGTGTAATCTTAATGGTGTTGAGTCTTCCAATCCATAAGCATGAATATCTCTCCATTTATACAAATCCCCTTTCACTTATCTCAACAGTGTTTTATAGCATCTAGTGTACAAGTCTTACACTTTTAAGTTAAACGTATTGGTATATTATTATTTTTTATTCTATTGTGAATGGAATTACTTTCTTAATTTCACTTTTGGAATTTTCATTTAGATTATACAGAAAACAAAATTTGAATTTTTTTGTATTTCTTGGTTATTCTAGCTAAAGATTTATCAATTTAATTAATCTTTTGAAATAAGCATCATTTGAATTTGTTGATTTTCTTTATTGTTCTGTTTCAATTTCATTGATTTTTACTCTAACCTTTACTATTTCCTTCTTTCTTGCTCAGAGTGTAATTTTCTCTTATTTTTTTTTAAGTTGGATGCTTAAGTTCATGAGTTGAGTCTTCTTTTCTAATGTAATCACTTGAAAAAATGAAATTCTCTCTGATGCCTTATTTGCATCTCATCAATTTGATATTTTGTCTTTCCATTTGTAATAATTTAAAAATATTTTAAAATTGTTCTTGCATTTCTTCTTTGATGTATAAGTTATTTAGATGTGTCTTGTTCTTCTCAAAAGAAGACAATTATGTAGCAGACAAACATGAAAAAAACTCAACATCACTGATCATTAGAGAAATGCAAATCAAAACCACAATAAGATACCATCTCATGCCAGTCAGAATGGCAATTATTAAAAAGTCAAGAATCAATAGATGCTGTGAGGCTGTGGAGAAATGGGAATGCTTTTACATTGTTGGTTGGAATGTAAAGTAGTTGAATAATCATTATGGAAGACAGTACGGCAATTCCTCAAGGATATAGAACCAGAAATACCATTTGATACAGCAATCCCATTACTAGGTATATACCCAAAGGAGTATAAATTATTCTACCATAAAGACACATGCACACATGTGTTTATTGAAGCATTATTTGCAATAACAATAATGGAACCAACCCAAATACCCATCAATGATAGACTGGAGAAAGAAAATGTGATACATCTACCCCATGGAATACAAGGCAGCCATGAAAAGAAATGAGATCATGGTCTTCTCAGAGACATAAATGAAGCTGGAAGCCATTATCTTCAGTGAACTAACACAGGAACAGAAAACTAAATGCCACATGTTCTAACTCATAAGTGGGAGCTGAACACTGAGAACACATGGGCACAGGAGGTGAACACCACACACCAGGGCCTGATGGGAGGTGGGGGTCAAGGGGAGGGAAACTACAGGTTGGGTCAGTAGGTGCAGCAAACCACCATGGCATATATCTATGAAACAAACCTGCATGTTCTACACGTGTATCCTGACACTTAAAGTAAAATAAATTAAAAAATAAAATAAAACAAAAAAAGTGTCTTGTTAATTTCTAAATATTTCTGAATTCCTTCATTTTTCTCTCTTATTTTTTAAATTTCCACTTTAAATTTGTTGTTAGAAAATGCACTTTGAATGCTTTCAATCATTTTAAATTTACTGAGATTTTATATATGGCTTAGCATATGATATCTTGTATATTATACGTATGTAATGCTGTTATAAGTTACTGTTGAATTGGCTCTTCTGTAATTATGTCTCCAACTTTACCATAGTTTGCATTGTATATCTTATTTCCATCCTTTTATTTTCAATCTTTGAATCTAAAGTTCATGTCTTGTACTTGAGGTAGAGTTAAAGATTGTTTTTCTATCCAGTCTGTCCATCTCTGCCTTTTTATTGGAGTCCTAAATCCTTTCTGCTCTGATTTAATATAAGTTTTAATAACATTGGATTTATATTCATTTTTTGCATTTTGTGTTTTACACAAAATATGCCATGTCATGTTGTTGTTGTTGTTGTTGTTGTTGTTGGAGTTGGAGTTTCCTTCTTGTTGCCTGGGCTGGAGTGCAATGATGCATCTCGGCTCACTGTAACCTCCGCCTCCTGGATTCCAGAGATTCTCCTGCCTCAGCCTCCCAAGTAGCTGCAAGTACAGGCATGTGCCACCACACCTGGCTAGTTTTGTACTTTTAATGCACATGTCATGTCTTTTATGAAGTGTTTTTCTTTCACTATTTTACTTTGTGTTAACTGGATATTTTATAGCATAACCAGTTTAATTCCTTTGTAGTTTTCCAAAATTATAGCATTTGTTTTATTTTCTTAGTAGTTTCTTTAGGGATTACAACATGCATTTTGATACATCAAAATCGATTTCAGTTTAATTTATTCCCAGTAAAAAATGTAGAAAGATTGCTTCCATAAATCTCCATTTCTTACCCCATTCTTTATGTTACTTTTATCATATTCACTATGTAGTTAAATAGGTCTAATAATATAAAAATACAATTTTATAGTTATTGTTTTATGTAATTATTATAACAGTTAAGAGAATAGAAATAAATATATTAATATATTTTAAAAGTATTTTATTCTGTAAATACCTTTACTAGTGTTCTTGTTTATTTAATAGACTCGAATGTTTAGGGCAGATTTAGGTTCATGACAAAGTTTATCAGGAGATACAAAGAGTTCCCATATACCCACCTGCCCCAACACAGGCACAACCTCCCCATTCCCAATATCCCCCAACACAGGTGTACATTCATAATGACTGAAAACCTACATTGACATGGCACATCATTATCACCCAGAGCCCACAGTGTACGTTAGGGTTCACTCTTGGTGTTGTATGTTGTATAGCTTTTGACAAATTTTTAATGGCAAGTATTGATTATTATAGTGTCATTAAGGGTAGTTTCATGGCCCTAAAATCCTTTCTGCTCTGCCTGCTCATCCTTCCCTCCCTGTAACTCCAGGAAACCACTGATCTTCTCACTGACTCCATAATTTTGCCTTTTCTAGAATGTCATAGTGGTTGCAATTATACAGTATGAAGTCTTTCAGATTGGCTTCTTTCATTTAGTAATATGCATTTAAGTTTTCTTCATGTCTTTCATGGTTTAAGAGCTCATCTTTCTTTAGCACTGAACATTATTTCGTTGTCTGGTTGTACCACAGTTTGTGCATCTGTTCTCCTACCAAAGGAAACTTTGGTTTGTTCCAAGCTTTATTCAATTATGAATAAAGCTGCTATAAATATCTGTATGCAAATTTCTGTGTGGACATAAGTTTTCAACTTATTTGAGTAAATACTGAGAAGCAGAAATGCTGGATTATATAGTATGCTGAGTCGTGTAAGTAAATGCTTAATTGTCTTCAAAAGATTCACCAGCAATGGATGACACTGGGACTTACTGGAAGATGGCAGTTGGGAGGAGGGAGAAGATAACAAAAAATGACTCTTGGGTACTAGACTCAGTACCTGAGTGATGAAATAATCTGTACACCAAATCTTTGTGGCATGAGTTTACCTATATAACAAACCTGCACATGTATCCCTGAACCTACAATAAAAGTTTAAAAAAAATAATAAACTAAACTAACACTCTTCTGAGTATCAGAGATATGCTGGAATATTCCACACATAATAAAAATATACATAGTAGCTTAAATAGGCAAGTCAGATTACAATAAGTGAGCAATGTTTAATAGCTTGGGGATATGCAAGGCAAGACTTTTCATGATAAATACATACTTCTCTATCTAGTGCCAAATGTAAATTCACAGTCTTTGTTAAACAGAAGGAAAAAAAAGTCATTTGATAAAGATGTTTGCCAGGTGCAGGGGCTCATGCCTGTAATCCCAGCACTTTGGGAGGCAGAGGTGGGCAGATTACTTGAGGTCAGGAGTTCTTGACCAGCCTGGTCAACATGGTGAAACTCCATCTTTACTAAAAGAATTTAAGAATTTGGTGGGCATGGTGGCACACACCTGTAATCCCAGATACACAAGAGGCTGAGGCAGGAGAATTGCTTGAACCCTGGAGGCAGAAGTTACAGTGAGCTGAGATCACACCACTGCACTCCAGCCTAGGCCGCAGAGTAAGAGTACATCTTTAAAAAAAGAATGTTGCTTAGCTTAGCCTATCAGGAATGTGTTACTCAATTTTCTAAAATTATTAGTGTTTTGAGTTAATAGAAGGAATTATTTCTTGTAGAAATTTCCTGAGTCTTTTATAGCTTATCTGTCATGTTATTATATTTAAGTAAATTTTTAATTACTCTGGTTATTAAGATGTAGTTTCTTATAAATTTGCTCTTTCAAATATTTGTTGTTGTTTTTAATTACAGCATTCACAATTTTTTTGAGGACAACTTAAAACATGGCATTGTTTACTGATGATTCTAATGGTAGCCTGCACTCATGATTTTATCATAATTCCTTGTCACAAACTTGTTTTACATTTTATTAAATTTAAAAAATGCATTTTTATATTTTTTCTATTTTTTTCAGAATGAAAACCACTTGAAGAAGAAAAAAGGAAACCTGAATAACAGATGCTTTGCGTTATTTCAAAGACCCATCTGGAATGCAAGGTCTTAGCAAAAGACAGCCTCTGTATGTTGGCTCCATTCTTCTCTCTTTGCAACTGGCTTCTGTTACTGGTCCACATGGCAGAAGTCAAGGCCACACAGAGCTTCAAACATGGTGAGGATCTACCTATGATAAAGAAATGGGATCCGTCTTTTAGTTGCAGTTCCAAAGTCTTCGGAATGCTCTGGGATTAGGCACCTCTAAAGAGAAGAACCCTCTGTTTCAGTTCATAAAGAACCGTCATAGGTGCTGGGAGTCACCCATGTGATCTGCAGATTTGCAGAAGGGTCAGTAGAAGGATCGGGGAATGGGAGCAGGAAAGTCCTCCAAATTGTGAATTGCAAATTTCACAGTCTCATTAATAATGGAAACATGTCTGTGTAATGAAAATTATTTGTTAAATCCAAATATTAATATGCATTAAAAGACAGTTCTTAAAACAGAATACCTCCAGCTTCACATTTCTTCAAAGCCAACATGAATTTTAATGTTTATTAAGGTACACCTATGGCACTGCCACTGAAATCTGTAAGAAACTATTAGATTCAGTGACCCAGAAGACACACACACATATATACATATACACATACTAAGACACCTCAAGAGATGCCTTCTTGTGTGTACATAAATATATACACAATATATGTAAATAAAACTATACGTGTGTGTGTGTATATATATATATAGTTATATATGCATAGTTATATATATGTATCTGTTACAGATAGAGACAGAGAGAGAGATGGATATCACACACACACACACACACACACACACACACACACACACACTCTTATAGATATGAACGTGGGTTTGGGGAAAGATCGTCAGGTAGTGGCAAACAATAACATAGCCAGAACTGTTCTGGATTTGGCAAGCAGGGCTAGAGGCCTGAGTTTTCTGAAGTCTCGGCATGCATCCTCCTAACACTTCCTGTAATTCATTTCGGTGTTCAGCAGCAGTCCCCCATGTAGTAAGTCTGGCTTTGTACAGGGACGCCTTGCTCAATTGTGAGCAATCTTTTTGAAGTGCACACCATGCTTTCAACAAGAAAATACATTTGGAATGTTTATAGAAACAGCTCTTATCCACTGTTAGAAAGTGGATTCTTGCTAGACCTTTGCCATAAAGCATAATGGCCCTAATCAAATAGCACCTAAGCAGGGTGCAGCATCTGCACTGATGTGTCTCAGCCAATGGCATTTCTAAGAGGAAGAGTTAAAGGCATTTCCTGGACATACAAGCAATCACAGATGGGTAACATTTCCAGCATTAGCACCAGCTTATTTTGTCCTCTTGGGCTCTGAAATACTACTGAATCTGCTACTAATCTCTTTTCGTTTTTTTACACTCAGTGAAGTGGGTAGGTAGGGTGAATAATTTCAACAGAACAAAATATATCAGAGAAGAGAACTTTTTGTTACACTGGCCATTTTTGCTAAAGTCAATATTCTACATGTATTATCATGTATAACTTTTAATTTTTTAACTGGAACAAATATTTTATTGTATTTGTATTTAAATTAATTCTTATTTTAATGCAGAATTAAGAAGAAAATGGTAATATTTCAAAGCATCTTTAAATTTCATTAAAAATCTATTAAATAGGCTGGGTGTGGTGACTGATGCCTGTAATCTCAGCACTTTGGGAGGCCAAGGTGGGTGGATTGCCTGAGGTCAGGAGTTCGAGACCAGCCTGACCAACATGGTGAAGCCCCATCTCTACTAAATACACAAATTTAGCTGGGCTTAGTGGAGCATGCTTGTAATCCCAGCTACTTGGGAGGCTGAGGCAGGAGAATCGCTTGAACCCAGGTGATCTCAGCAATGAGCTGAGATCGTGCCATTGCATTCTAGCCTGGGCAACAAGATTGAGACTGTGTCTCAAAAACAAAATCTACTAAGTAAGAGACAATGCAAAAACATGTGTTGGAATATGGAATGTATGACTGTTAGATGTAGAAATAAATTCATAAATCACAAAATCTATAGAATCACAAAATCCCCTACCTTAATCCTTCTGACCTGCTGTACATTTTTTAGCTCTGTCTTCTAAGCAAGCTGTTCCTTCGGAAGGTTCTCTTTGGAACGTATTTCCATTACTAAATTCCTGAGGAAGCAGCAGAGCATATCTCTCATTGCATAGCTTGTGTGATTTCCATCCCAAGGTAAACACCTTTTCTTAAGACGCCCAAAGTCAGGATAAATAACAGCTTGTTACCGTATCTGTAGATAAGCTTTTTGAAGCTAAGGGGACTCTGGTTGAACTTCAATTTCTATGATTATATTCTTTTGGGGCCTATATTTCATTCTCATACAGCTCTGATTTTATTTGTATCAAATATTTTTTGAGGACCTCAAATGGAAACAATTGTAAAGAGTAGTTGGCTACATTTAAATTGGTCAATGCCCTGTGTACATGAGGACTTTCAAGATGTTGGACCATTTGGGCAGATTCCAGGTTAATTACAAAATTGAATAACAAAATACATACAGAAAAATGTGATTCGTTAAGTAACCTACAATATCCTCTAGAACACTTGGCCACACTCTACATCTTTCCATTTTCAGAGGCTGGATGGAGGCAATTACTAGGGAAGAGGAGTTTTCTAGAGTGTCCTTTAAACTATGCAGGGTATGATGACGAGCTTCGGAACCCAGGCTCTGGAGTCCCACAGCCTGCACATTGTATACATTTACCACGTTTCAAAAGGGCTCTGACTGCCTCAGCCTGTGCTGAGTCAGTTTACGACTTTAAATTGTCCAAGGATGCCCTGAAAAACATAAAATTGGTTTCCAAAACATGAATTCAGGGAGCTTCCTGTATTCTGTGCCCAGATAAATGACTGTCTGAAAACAAGCAAAGAAAGATAAAAGGCAGATAAACTCCCAGACCGCTCTTTCCAGACTCAAAGAAAAGAAAAAGCAACTCATTCAGCAAGATTAATAACTTTCTGCTTTTGATAAGAGACACAGTCCTGAAAGACAGATTTTGCTAAAATAATTAAGATTACTCATCGAAAGTTTCTTAATTGCAGCGTAACTTAAAAAGCAATCTACTCTCTATTCTTCTAACTTTCTATAATTTTCTGAGTTTTTCTTTGACCAAAAGACCTTGGATCTTCTTAGGGAGATTATCTTTTTCTACGCCTGGAACATGATCATTAATCTCTGCTTATGTCAGATTCAACTGAATTTATCAAGGAATCCGCAAAGTAGAAAGTTTTCTTACTAAGGATGGACGTGAAGGCCGAGGGGACGGGGTTCCTTGGGGACGGGCATGTGAGTTTATTTGTCTTTTGTCCCCTCCTTGATGCGATGTGGGTTGACACTGGAGTATGGAAACTCTCAGGCCGTGTGACCGATTTGCATTCTGTACACGTGTGCAAGTCCTGGCCATCTTGAATTCCTAGAACTGAATGAAAGGATTGCCTGTTTCACCCTCAGAGGTGAAATGCATTTTATCTTTTGATCAAGATATTTCAGTTCGCTGAAGCCGAGCCACCTGCGGAGAGAAAAACCAGCTCTGCTGAGTCCTTCTTTAAACCTCAGCACATCCATGCTGGTGTCTCCCTGTTAAAATAAGCGTTTCTTATCAGTCAGCATGTTTCCTTTTTTTCCTCCAGGCCTGTTTACCACGTTTTTCATTGAGAGACTTCCCCGTGAAGTATAATTCACTTCGATTTTGCTCATTCATAAGGTTTTTTACATCTCCCAGCTGCAACGATTTTAAGCAAATTTCTGAAGACTTATAATTGAACGTGACTCATTTGCCTAAAGCAGAGCTCCAGAGCACAGGCTGAGGCAGTGAGAACTCTTTCGAACTGCGGAAAATTTACACAATGTGCATTGTTTGGTGTAAGTATGTGATTCATTGGTGAAGAGGCTTGTCAATAAAGTCTTCTCCACCTCTACTCTGAGATGAAGTGGGTTGTTTTAATATGCAAATTTCTGGAAAAGACTGGTTCCTTTCTCCCCCAGAAGTTGCCAGCGTGAGGAAAATAATCTAGACAAAGTAAACTCGTCGGTTTCATAGAACACAAAATCAAATTGCTATTGCCAGGCATTCCCATGGCAACTGCCTTCCTAAGCAAACTTCTCTACAAAATATACAGCTGTTATTTTATCTCATTACCAAGTTCCCCTGACAAAGCTGCTCTACAATAACCGCTCGCATACATGTTGTTAAAGGGGATAAAGCTCCCCTGGGCCCACGTGGCTTATCTTTTAAATGATAACTTAACAATTCAACCCTCCATCTTCAGTCCTACGTGATGTCCTTTCTCTCCTTTGCCTTGAAACTGTGCCATATTAGGAAAAATTCACACATGTCTTTAATGCAGCGTTAGTTGTATGAGTGGGCATTTTTATATTTTTTATTATATATCCACAAACAATTATGTAACAACCAAATTCCCATTAAATGAGTTGATAAAATCATCTGTTCTAACATTTCATATCCCCGCAATAAATGCATTCTCTGTCATTGCTTATGCTAATTATTTTTAGCATAACCGTGACTGGACTAGTCTTTGGATGATGTGTCCATCGTTCTGTGCTGATTGAAGACAGAGTTGGGTTCTGCATAGCTCCAGTCAGGAACCAGTAAGAAAACTCAACTCATTTTATCAATTACCAAGAGCTGGGGAGAGACCACTTTGCCTATTGCATGCTCCACTCTAACATATTTCAGCACCAGCGCACGCTGTAAGCCAGGAGAAAAATAGGTCAAAGCCCTAAAGGCAAGTCAGATTCCCATGAAACATTCAGTGAGACTCCATCCCCTCAGCAGCGAGGGAACTGAGGATGAAAGGGCAGCACGTTCCATGTTGCTGGTCGAGGAGGAGGGGAGAGCCAATGTCAGCAATGTCCCCAGGAAGGGTAAAGTCTGGCTTAGTTTCACTGTCAGATGGCTACAAGTTTCCAGTGCTTTATTTTAAAAGAATTATTTTTTCAGTTCAATTTCACTGTATCTGACAAGAAAACTACTTGTTGGTGATACTTCAGATTATGCCATAGCTTTCAAAAAGATTCATTTTTGACAATGTTATATAGTATTATGTTTGCAAATGAGAGTTGAAAATAGCTGATTCTTAGTTTCCTGTAGAAGTAAAATGCAAGGAAAATCCTGGCTGTAATGCATCACCTCCTGTCAAGAGACAGCCATGGGTTTCAGCAGAGCCACATCAACTAAAAATGGGCAGGAGAGGGACAGAGGAGGTGCTGTTTCCTCCCTGTAGGATGGAGCTGAGCTTGAAGGACATCTTCATTCATACATTAAGTGGAGCCCTATTAACTTCTTGTACTTGAAAAACCAGCAAGAAATTTTTCCATTGATTTATTATTAGCTTTGTCATAGTCTCATGGATGGATGAAGACAGCGTAGTTTACATGGAAGACAAACCTATCTTCAAATTCACATTCATGTCAGTGGTTTTTTTTTTTTTTTTTCAGGTTCTTGTTATTTACACACACATATGTGTGCAGGCACACACACACACTGATCTTATTCCTTATGGCTTGTATCAGTTAGAAAGTTACTTGTTATGCTGCAATAACAACAAAAACAACAAATTGTCCACCACATTATTAGTGGATTAAAACAATGAAGATTACTTTATTTTTTCCTTCTTACAAGGATTCTGCAGCCCGTTCAGATGATAAGAATTTATTTAGGGTAAAATTTGAGTCTCATCTTTGACTCACTCTCTTTTTTCTGCCCTCAGCAGAAAAATTGATGGCCACACAGTCTTGCATCTAAACCTTTCAGGATCACTCAACTCCGTTAACTTCTCTCTATCCCCGGCCTCTGTCACTACGTCAGGCCAGCATCGTATGTCAAATAGATTACTGCAACTTCCAGTGATGACAACATCTGTATCTAATCTTCCTGTAGTGCTCCTGCAATCTCTTCTCCAAGGACAGTCCTAGGGAATTTACTTAAGTCAGCCCCTTGTTGTCCTCGGGATGATGTCCGTAATACTTTACTTACAAGTTCTGCTATTATCTGATCCCTACTCATTCTTCCAGTTTCCTCTCACTTGTTTTCATCTCATTGCACCAGCCACAAAATGACTTCCTGTTTGTCCAAAGTATTATCACTTCCCAACCTCAGTTCCCCTGAAGATTGTTCTTTCTTTCTGGGATATTATTTGCTGAGCATTTATATGAATTCTAATATTTTAGGTCTCATCTTCTATATCGGTTCTTCCAGAAATCCTGTACTAACATCCTAATCACAAATCCTAATTATAATATTTACGAGATTGTGTTACCAGAAAGGAGTCCCCGTCCAGACGCCAAGAGAGGGTTCTTGGACCTCCCACAAGAAAGAACTTGGGGTGAGTCAATAGCGTAAAGTAAAAACAAGTTGATTAAGAAAGCACAGGACTAAAGAATGGCAACACCATAGGCAGAGCAGCAGTGTGGGCTGCCCAGTTGCTTACATTTATTGTTACTTCTTGATTATGTGCTAAACGAGAGGTGGATTTTTCATGAGATTTCTGGGGAAAAGGTTGGCAATTCCTGGAATGGATGGTACTTCCCCTTTTTAGGCCATATGCTGTAACTTCCTGATGATGCCATGGCATTTGTAAACTGTCATGTTGCTGGTGGGAATGTCTTTTAGCATGCTGCTGTATCATAATTACATATAATGAGCAGTGAGGATGGCCAGAGGTCACTCTGGCGACCATCTTGGTTTTGGCCGGCTTCTTTACTGCAGTCTGTTTTATCAGGAAGGTCTTTGTGACCAGTATCTTGTGCCAACCTCCTATCTCATCCTGTGACTCAGAATGCCTAATCTCCTGGGAATGCAGTCCAGGAGGTCTCATGTTGCGATGCTGTCACAAGGGAGACTCCCTCATAAATGAGACTTGTGCCCTTGTTAAAAAGACCACAGAGATCTCCCTCGCCCATTCCACCATGGGAGGGCAAAGCAAGAAGGTGCTGTCTATGAACCAGAGGGTGTTCTCTGACCAGTCACCAAATCTGCTGATGCCTTGATCTTGGAGGTTTTATCCTCAAGAACTATGAACATAAATTTCTATTGTGTATAAACCACTCAGTCTAAGGTGTTGTGTTAGAGTAGCTCAGATGTACTAAGACATTGAATTCATGCAGTATAACAACAGCCAAGTTCTAAAGGGAAAATATTTAAAACTCTTCTGGAATTACATACACTGATCTGTAAATAATTCTAAAGGACAACCACTTTGTAGCAACTAAGACTTTCCATATATATATATATATATATATATATATATATATATCACATATATATACACATATATATATATATATGTAAGAGTATTTCAGAATATCTCATAAATCTATTCCTTACCACAGTTTTATTATTAATGCAATCTGGAATTTATTATCAACTTAATCTCTAATTTAGACACTTATTTCTGAAATGATTACATCAGGCGTCCCCATACTATGGCCCGCGGGCTGCATGCGGCCCCCTGAGGCCATTTATTCGGCCCCCCGCCGCACTTCAGGAAGGGGCACCTCTTTCACTGGTGGTCATTGAGAGGAGCACAGTATGTGGCGGCCCTCCAGCGGTCTGAGGGACAGTAAACTGTCCCCCTGTGTAAAAAGTTTTGGGATGCCTAGATTACATTATACAATTTTCAAAAATATAAACTGGTTCGGGGTTTTCTCAGGTGTTTATGTGCCCTTCATTATTTTCAGTAACAAATTTCTTCCCTCCCTTCCTCCCTTGACATATTCATCCAATATTCAGTGGAAAATATGGGAAATACAGCCAAAAATAAAGCCTGAATCTTGCCTAAAATTATGATTTAGTTGAATACGTAGCCATGCATCAGCAAAATATTATGCACAGGGGAATATATTTTCATAAAGTCATAAGCACTGTGCTGGGAAAAATTTTGATGAATGCCAGGAGACCAGAGGGCAGATTACAAACACATTCGTGGAAGATGACACTGAACCTGGGTGTGATATTAAATCAGATTTCAATTCACAGAAATAGAAGATGGTGTTCAGAGGTCGAGGGGATAAACAGTATAAGTGAAAGCTACGTGGTATAACATGTCCAACATGGCAGAACCCCAGATGCTTGATGTTACGGTAGAAGACAAGTTAGAGAGGAAAACCCAGCTCCACCTCGCAGAGTGACAACATCACCAAGCTGATAATGTGTGTGCAGTGTGGACCCACTGGAGATTTTTGAGGCACACGACGTACTGAGATTTAAGAATGTGAATGCATCTGGAAAATGAACGTGAGGGTCGGGACTGATGGGCTGGGGACTGAGGCGACAGGCCTCGTGGAAGTCAAAGATGCAGAAGTGAGAAGCGGCCGAAGTGTCTGGACCCAGCCACCAGAACAGAAAGAACGGAGACCGTCGGGATTCTAAACCCGCAGAGACTTACTGTCTGTGTTTCAGATGCCGGAACGGAGAATGAGGGGTTCCGAAGTGTAAAAACATCTGTAATCTTGATATTTCTGAATTGCCCTTTCCGGAGGTGGCAGCAGCCTGGCTGCGGAGCCACGGGCACCACGTGACACGCGCTCCCTGGCGTTCTCTCACACACCCTGGGAGACGCATGCCATCGCTTCGGAAACAGTTGCCCTTTGGTTTCCCTACAGTTTCATCTCACTGATGTTCTGCTTAATAGCTGTTCTATGCATCTATGCTCTTTCCGCAAGCAAATTATTTACTGCCAAAGAAAAGTAAATAGTAGAATTGGAAATTATCTCTTGGAATCTTGATGTCTCAGGCTACGTTTTTTTTTTTAATTGCATTTTAGGTTTTGGGGTACATGTGAAGAACATGCAAGATTGTTGCATAGGTACACACATGGCAGTGTGGTTTGCTGCCTTCCGTCCCCTCACCTGTATCTGTCATTTCTCCCCATGCTATCTCTCCCCACCTCCCCAACCCCCCGTCCCTCCCCTATTTCCCCCCAACGGACCCCAGTGTGTAGTGCTCCCCTCCCCGTGTCCATGTGTTCTCATTGTTCAACACCCGCCTATGAGTGAGAACATGTGGTGTCTCAGGCTAAGTTTTAAGGAGAATGTTATTAAGTTCAGAATTGGAAATACTGAGCTTTGCCACATAGGCAACAGAAACATGTGGAGATATTTAGGAGGTAGCAGAATATTTGGGTCTGAAGTACATAAAACGAATGAGGTTAAAAATACAGGTAATAATTTTTAATAATTTTATACATTACCTAATACAATGCCTCATAAATAGGTCATCATTAAATGTAAAGACTAACAATACTATTTAATAGAAGCTTTTTCTAAAATATTTGTGATTCTCTAAGTCAATTTTAAGCATTGATTTTTTATTGATTCCAGAAAAACTTCATGTAAAATCACTTTGTTCAGTGCCACAGTACTCAAGATGTAGACATTTACAACCCCAGAAAAGCACCCTTGAGAGAAATTTGCCAAGAACTAATAATCGAGATGTTATAGTCAGCCAACTGTAATCTTTTTTAGACAGTAGAATCACGAACTTACTGTAGATGCTGAAATTAGAGCTGAAATTTTCTATTTCAGCATCTACAGTAAGATTTTTTTTTTCAGAATTGTAATAAGAATTAATTCAACTCCATAGTATATTGTGAAACAGTATATATTTGGAAATCATTTCACATTCTCTGTACTTTAAAGCACACTGGAATTCTCATTTAAGGCACTAAAAATGTGCAGTGTAATAATAAACAATAAATTTATATTAGACATTCTATTACTTTTTTTCTGAGGGAAAAATGCAATGATTATAAAAGCGGTCGTGAAAAACTGTGTATGCTCTGAATATCATTAGTTGAAGAGGAAATAGATGGAAGGCGTTTTTACATTGTAGATATGTTTATATATGTTTTAAATGTTTGTTTTAATATGATGAATCTAGGAAATCATGTAGAGGCAGAGTTACAGGGGAAAGAGATTCCCAAGGTGACGCAGAAAATGAGAGAGTGAGTTGGACACTTGGAATAAATTGTGGAACTAATAGACAATCTGTTTTTCTGGAAATAAATGTAGTGATAAATGTAGCCTTATGGGGAGTACAAAGATGGAGACTTAGACACACATCCTTGTGCTTTTTGAGCCTCTCTAAGAATAATCAGAAAAACCAAGCCCTGGCAATTCACTCTGCCTGTGCAGTAGTAGTAGTGGCAGTAGTTTTAAGGGTTATTAATTTTTAAATTTTTAAATATTTATTTATTTTAGATTGGCTGGAGTGCAGTGGCATGATCTCATCTCACTACAACCTCTGCCTCCCAGGTTCAAGTGATTCTCCTGCCTCAGCCTCCCATATGTGCCACCATGCCCAGCTATTTTTTGTATGTTTAGTAGAGACAGAGTTTCACCACGTTGACCAGGCTGCTCTCAAACTCCTGATCTCAGGTGATCCACGTACCTCTGCCTTCCAAAGTTCTCGGATTACAGGCGTGAACCACCATGCCCAACCTATAATGTTATTTCAGAATTGTCTGTCTTCAAGTAATATTATTCCAATTTACATGCAGAATAAGAACCATATGACTATATAATTCTATTTTCCTCTCTTGGACTTTGTGCAATTATCATATATTTTACTTCCACATACAATAATGTTATGCTGTATTATTTTTATTTTAGATATGCATTTTTAAGAATAACATTATGACAAAAAATTCATTGTTGCTGGGTGCGGTGGCTCAAGCCTGTAATCCCAGCACTTTGGGAGGCCGAGGCGGGTGGATCATGAGGTCAAGAGATCGAGACCATCCTGGTCAACATGATGAAACCCCATCTCTACTAAAAATACAAAAAAATTAGCTGGGCATGGTGGCACGTGCCTGTAATCTCAGCTACTCAGGAGGCTGAGGCAGGAGAATTGCCTGAACCCAGGAGGTGGAGGTTGAGGTGAGCTGAGATCGCGCCATTGCACTCCAGCCTGGGTAACAAGAGCGAAACTCCGTCTCAAAAAAAAAAAAAAAGAAAAATTCATTGCTATTCACACAGTTATCATTTTTAATGTTCTTTATTTCACTGTGGAGATCCAGATTTTTCATCTCAGACATTGTGGTTTTTAAGAAGTTTAATCAGGGTCTTTTATAATATTATCCATGTCTCTATATAACATGCTCATATTTTACTCCAGTTTTTTGAGTATATGAAATACAGTTATAATTTCTGTGTGTTGATCTATAAATTCTATATATATCATTTCTGTGTTGATTTCAATCTATGCACTTATCTCTCATCATTATGAATTTTATTTTGCTGTTCTATTGAATGCCCGTACTTTTTTACTTAATAACAACCATTTGGAATTTTATCTTTTCGTGTCATGAATAATTTTTGCATTCCTATAAATATTCTTGAGCTCTGTTCTAAGATGCAATTTCATTACTTGTTAGTAGTCTTTGTTAGGTGGGACCAGGGTAGCATTTATTTTAGGATAACTTCTTCTGCTCCTTGAGGCAAAACCCTTTTAAGTGCTCTACCCAATGACCTATAAACTATAAGATTTCTACTCTGGGTTTGGGGAACAGAAAACATGTCTGGCCTGTGTGAGATTCAGGGATTGCTTTCCTAGTCATTTTAGATGATTCTTTCCCCCAGACTACGGTATCTTCCTCCTACCCTTGTACCGATCAGTTTTCAGCTGAAGAGGCAAGAGAGACCTTCTGCAAATCCTCAGTGGCCTCTCTGTCCAGCTCTCCTCACTAGTTCTCAGCTTTGTGTGGTTTAGCTGCATTGGCCTCTCCAGACTTCGTCTCCTTAACTCAGGTAGGATGCTGCCTGCCCTGGCTTCCTGTCTCTGGGTGTTTTCGGGAACTGTCTCCAGGAAATACACTTCAAAAATTTGGAGTTTATGTCACTGGTTTCCTGTTCCTCTAAGGTTTCTCCACTCTGATGCCTACCGTCTAATTAATGTCTTAAAACTCGTTTTCTCTAATATTGCATCTGTTTTTCCATTATTTTAAGGAAGAGGATAAATCTTAAGTCCCATGACTGCATCTTGGCTAGAAATGAAAGTCCTCAGTTGCTTTAAATTTTTTTTCTGCTTTTCCATAAATATTCCTGGTACCTTTGTTTGTACACAGCAGCTTCTAGATGATCACATCGTAATTCCCAAGAAATCTTATCATCTGAAAAAGTTGAAAAGTTTCCCAGAAATCCTCAAAGGCACTCTGAGATCAGCATTTAAATTCCAAGAGGGAATGAATAAATAAACATATCACTTGTTGACAGGTTTTCAAAACTATCGCTCTTAGGTTAATCATTTATATGACATCTGCTTGGCTAGTTTATTTACTAATATTTATTGTGATCCTTTAATACTTATTTTTAAAATAAAGGACCATTGTGTCTTAAAATATACCTATTTTATTTCCATTGGCCATTGTTTGCAAATGATGATATTTTTATTACTTGCCTTATCATCAGATTATCCAAATTAATAGTGCAGGACAATAAAGATATATATTTTGTTAGATTCACCTTACTGTTGGAAAACACCTTCTTTTCTGTCCCGCTCTGACTCCTGGCACAAAGTGGATGAATGCCTTCTCCACAGAAGAATGGAACTCATTTTTCATGATCTATCTATAAAAACCCAAAGGTATCCAAAATAGTTGAATAGATTTTTTAGACTGTTAGAACTGGAAGGTAGATCAGACAATCTAGCTGAATCATTTTGATATATTTTACCTGGAAAACTTATAAACCACAATGCAGATTTTCATAATTAAGCAACTGAATTTGAAATAAATTGTTCAATATATCAAAAATGATTTTTAAAAATCTACTATAGTACCTAAATAAATTATTGAATATCTCCAAGAATGGAGATTTTAATAAATTATGTCCAGGCATACCCTGTAGGCATCATCATAAGAAAAAAAATGTTTAATACAAATTCAAAATTTTAAGTTTTTGTGCCCTTTTTTTTTTGGACAATATACCTTTTCTTATTAAAAGGCGAAGAAATGATGCTGACCAAGAAGCCTTATTCAAACTCTATTTTGAATGATTTTTTTGTGTTGAATACACTTATTTAATATTTTTACCATTGATGTGTCTTTGTTTTATTCTTTTTAGAAACTCAAAATCAAACTAGCTGGTTATTTTGAAATACCTTATTACTTATAATGTTATATTGGATGCTAAATGAGTAATACATAAAGTTCATGTCTCAAATGTGATTAAATATTCACCTAAATTATAATATTAAATGATGCATTTAATGTATGCACTTCATATTATGCAACACAGATGTACTTGGATTTTTAATTAATTTCATAGCATTGGACATTTACCCATGTGTCAGTTAGCTATAACTGTAATATGCCTTTCAGTAAACTAACCCTCAATTTCATTGCTTAATGCAACAATCATGCATCGTCACAGATCTCTGCATCTGCTGAGGTTCAGAAGACACACTGGCCTTTGTGAGGAGGCTTTGCTGATCTTGACAGGGCTCAGCCAAGCACCTGGTACTCAGATATCAACCCTCAGAACCAGACTGGGCTCCACTGGGGTGATTCAGCTCTGCTCCACACCTCTCATACCTCTGGAATCAGCAGGCTAGTCTCAATATTCTTCTCATGGAAATGACAGAAATGCCAGACAGCATGTCTGTCTGGGTGTTTCTTCCTTAGTCTGTCATTCTCTCATTCTTCTCTTTCTCTTCCTCTGCCTCCTATTCCTTCTTTTTCCTCCTCCTGCTCTCCACCTTCCTCCTCCTCCACCTCCTCCATTTTTTCCTCCTCCTCCTCCTTCTCCTCCTCCCTCTCTCTCTTTCTTGATAGAATGCCAGCATTTAACATTTTTGCTAAGTTACAAATCAAAATGGAGATTATAGCCTTTGGCCTAAGCATTTAAGTACATTTCTTTAAACCTTCCTTCAAAGGTTTAGTGAAGTAACACTTAAACTCATTGCATGATTTATCGAGGGTAGCCTTGGCCCCCCTGCTCCTATTACTTCAAAAATAATCACTTAAATGCATCTTACTCTAAACCAATGAGTCAAGCAAGATTCTGAAGGGACATAAAAATCTCCAGCTTGAGCTGCCAGTAAATTGTGCTTTATGTAGTTGCGTTGACCTTTGCCTA
This sequence comes from Saimiri boliviensis, assembly GCF_048565385.1. Taxonomy (NCBI): domain Eukaryota; kingdom Metazoa; phylum Chordata; class Mammalia; order Primates; family Cebidae; genus Saimiri; species Saimiri boliviensis. The sequence continues at coordinate 116,104,884 of NC_133456.1, read as the reverse complement.
GTTGAGTGATATATTTGCTGTCTTTGTTTTTATTTTATTTTTGATGGATACTAACTACAGCCCACATATAGGATACCAAACTGCTCTTTTTGAAATTGATTTCATTTTTCAAAGACCTAATTGGCATCAGACACTCTTCTTTTTTCTTCTCTATCTCCTTTTCCATAGAACAGGTTTATAGTGTTCTACTGATTAGTTCAGGCATCAGCAAACTTAATTTTTTATACCATTTTTTTAAATAAAAGCATAGCCTATTCTCTATTTTCATGATTTTAGATTTTTCACTTAATTAAAATATATATGTATATAGTTGGCCACATGAAAAACAGATTACTCATAAAAATTTTTACTAACTAGTAAACTGTTACCTAACTATGTCAATTACTAAGACTTTAGTTTAGCTAGGATGATTTTCTTCCCTATTTAATTATCTTAGAGAGTTGAAGTTAATCATATGCTTGCTTAAAATTAATGCAATGTAAGGATTACTATCAAACTACTAAACATAATGATCAACCTTGGTCATGGAATATACGCTTATGTCTCTCTCTAAAATTCATATATTGAACATTAAACCCAAAAATGATGATATTAGTTAGGAGGTGGGCCTCTGAGAGGTAGTTAGGTCATGAAAGTGGGACCCTCGTGATGGGATTAGTGTTTTATAAGAAGAAAGAAGAGAGACCGAGCTTCCTAACCACCTCCCCACACCAGGCCATGTGAGAACACACCAAACACACAGTCATCTGCAGACAGGGAAGAGATTACCCACCAGACACTGAACCTGCCAGAGCCTGGCTCTTGGACTTCTAGTCTCCAGAACTGTAAAAAATGCATTTTTATTGTTTAAGCTGCCCATTTGTTGTTTTGTTATAGCAGTCTGAATAGATTAAGATACCCCTTTAATAGAAGAACCCTGTTTAAAAACTCGTAATAATTTGTTGTTACTTGAGAAGATATTGTGTTGGTGGCTTTTCAGACAGGTCATTAAATACCCAGTGGCTCTTCATTCCCACCTTTTGAACAATAACAAAAGCAAAGTTGAGAGGTTAAATGATATTCTTAAAGTATTGTGGTCTACTTTGAACACCAATACTCAAATACTAATTAATTCAATCAGGCAGAAATGTAGCAAGGGATATTTTTCACATTTGATTATTCCATTAGAAGTTTTCTAAAACTTAAACCTGATGGGCTGGGCATGGTGGCTCACACTTGTAATATCAACACTTTGGGAGGCTGAGGCAAGCGAACACAAGGTCAGGAGTTCAAGACCAGCCTCACCAAGATGGTGAAACCCCATCTCTACTAAAAATACAAAAATTAGAAGGGTGTAAGTAGCAAGTGCCTGTAATCCCAGCTATTTGGGAGGCTGAGTCAGAGAATTGCCTGGTAGGTGGAGGTTGCAGTGAGCCAACTCCAGTCTGGGTGACAGAGCAAGACTCTGTCTCAAAAAAACTTAAACATGACATAAATGTAAGTAAAACTTCAATTCATTGTTTGAAAGGCTACTGTTTATTTTCCAGTCCAAATATTAGATTTACAATATAATGAAATGATGTGTAATAATTATGTGATATGTAATAAATGAATCAATTAGAAAGAATGTCCACTGAATACATACTGCATATTACTGCATTGTGCTACGTGTTTCACATCTACTAATTCATTTAATCCTTATCATAATTCTGCCTAGTAAGTGTTTACCTCTTTTTGCAGATGAGGAAATTGAAGATTGGGAAGTCCAAATTATGTGTCCAACAACACATAGTTAATATGAAGTAGAGCTAGGTTTTCAAACAGATACGCCTGATTCAAAAGTCTTTTCTCTCCATTACAGACTGGAGCTACAGTGACAGATGCCTCCAAGTTATCTTATGCTTAAACAAGAAAACCTCATAGCATGTGGATTTTCAGTAGCAAGATCATGAGCTTTAACACTCTTGTTGCAGCTTAAATTTTCTAATTTTAGCCTCAATTTTCTGATCACAAACAACTTCCCTTTCTAGAGAACCCTTCTAACCTACAGACCTATGTGAATGCCATTTCTTTTTTTTATTGCTCTTTTTGATCTACTGGGCCATGGAAATTCTATCCACCTAATCTGACAACTAAGAATGGAATGGTGAGATCCATTTTGTCTCACCTAATCTAACAGCTTTTCTACTTTTCTTTGGAAATGATCACAATTATTTGTCCATGGCTCTTGGTCCTCACTGTTTGCTGTTCACAGAGGTTGAGGTCTGAGAAAGGTGTTCTGGAAATCTTAGTGCACACTATGGGGTTTTAATGCATGTAATACAAATACAAGCAAAAAGCTACTGTTAATGTTAAGCTACTGTAAGTGCTAATGACATTTTTGTTTGGGACCTTACCTTTCCATTGAACAGAATCAGGCTGCCCTTGTGTTCTCTGCACATTTCAGCCACGCCCTTGGGGCCTGCTGCCCACTCAGTGTGGCCAGTGCTTCAAGTGTATTGCCAGATTCACTCATCACAGCCATGTTCCAGCGAGGGTTGCTACCCCCATATAACACAAAAGCAAGATTTGACACATTAAGTGAAATTGTCACTGAGCTCCAAGTAAAGAGTAGGTATGTCTGATTCTAAAACTTAAATTCATATCCACCGAGCTTTGCTGCCTTTAGGAATAGCAAACAGATTCGGAGATGTTAAATACTGAAAAGCCAGTAGCAATGATTGCAAGTCACTCCCAGACCCCTTCAAGGCCAGGAATCTTTATTTTATCAAGGTTGACTCACCCCCATGGATGCATGCATAAAGCATTTGGACTTGATGAGCCTGCCTTGAATTATTGTCACAGACAATGGTACTTTAAGGAGCAGAAATTCCTTCTTCCCTTTCCAACTCAGCTATCAATGTGTTGTGCAATCAAAATGGTTTGGTTTAATGTTGGAAATCTCTCTCTCTATTTCATTTCTATGAATGTGTATTTCTTTACAGAAACTCGCACCAATCTTAGGGAAACCAGAACACGGCAAATCTCTACAGTTAAGACATTTTGAACCTTCTATTTGCCCTGAAGCCAAAAGCACCATAACTGCTATCATCACTTGTCATTTTAATTGCTCAGTTTCTGTTTGGAATTGTGCTATAAAACTCAGTGTTGTACTTGTCATTCTGATTTGGATTCTAGTTTTCAATCAGGTTTGAAAAGTTACTTTGATGAAGGGCTCAAGTATTGCAGTTATAGAGGTCACCACCTATAATCTCTCTAATAAAAAATTTCAAATGAATTGCAGCCATTCTAATAATGTAGCGGCCATGCTACATTGCTCATAATGCAGAATATAACACAGAGCCCTCACAAGTCTTTCAGATAGGCTGGTTTTTTTTGAACCTGTTTAAAAAACAAAAGAGAAGTGAAGCCTTCCATAAGGATCCGGATGGACATGCTTGGTTAGGCAAGTAGAAAAAGGTTTTATAAAGAATTGATTACTGACAATAATTAATGATTAATATATGCATTAACTTCAATATAAACTTCAGCCTTGCTTTGTTAATAAATGACAAATCGTTTCATATGTAACATAGATATTAAAATAGATTACTGTTTCCATTAAAATTTCCATACTCTTCTCTACACTTGTTACAATAAGCCTTTTTTCCCGCAGCAATCACTTCAAAGTATTTTTTGAGTGCTTTTTAAAAAATATATTTCTTCGCCAGGCGCAGTGGCTCATGCCTGTAACCCCAGCACTCTGGGAGGCCGAGATGGGTGGATCACGAGGTCAAGAGATCGAGACCATCCTGGTCAATATGGTGAAACCCCTTCTCTACTGAAGATACAAAAATTAGCTGGGCATGGTGGCGCACGCCTGTAGTCCCAGCTACCTGGGAGGCTGAGGCAGGAGAATTGCTTGAACCCAGCAGGCGGAGGTTGCAGTGAGCCGAGATCGCGCCATTGCACTCCAGCCTGGGTAACGAGAGCGAAACTCCGTCTCAAAAAAAAAAAAAAAAAAAAAAAAAAAAAAAAATATATATATATATATATATATATATATATATATGTATGTATACATTTCCATCTTACGCTGTTTGTTCACAAAGTTAATAATAAGGTTTTAAATGGTGCCAGCTTTTTTCTTAGAGTGTTTGTGTCTGAATAAAGAACTGTCCATGTTAAGAACGCACTTTCTTAAGATCATCTCTCAGAAAGCCTAGAGGATGTGCTGCTCACCACTGTGTCAGTGGCCCAGCAACCTGAGACCCCAGACTTTGAGACACCGGTGTTCTTCTCGTGTTTCACTGGCTCCCTGGTGCCATCCCAGCTGTGGCAATTCAAGCATCATTTTTTGTGTCAAAGGCACACCAAAAGTGGATGAGCTTTGCCAGACTCACATCTACTTGAGATCAGGAGTTCAAGACCAACTTGGGCAACATGCTGAGATCTTGTCTCAAAGGAAGGAAGGAAGGAAGTAAAGAAGGAAGGAAGGAAGGAAGGGAGGGAGGGAGGGAGAGAGGGAAGGAGGGAGGGAAGGAGGGAAGGAGGGAGGGGAAAGAAAGGAAAGGAAAGAGAAGGAAGGAAAGAAAGAAAATAGAAAAGGAAGAAAGAAAGAAAAAGAAAAGAAAAGAAAGAAAGAAAGAAAGAAAGAAAGAAAGAAAGAAAGAAAGAAAAAGCAAGAAAGAAAGAAAGAAAGAAAGAAAGAAAGAAAGAAAGAAAGAAAGAAAGAAAGAAAGAAAGAAAGAAAGGAAAAGGCTATTAGCCTAATTAGTCTCGTATGGTGGCACATGCCTGTAATCCCAGCCTGGGGGGTGGAGGCTGTAGTGAGTTGAGATCCTGCTGCTACACTCCAGCCTGGGCAACAGCATGAGACTTTGTCCCAAAAGAAAATTAAAAAAAAAAAAAAAGCAAAAGAGGTGAGCCAATGCTAGTTTCAGCAGATTTCTGTTCCTTTTCATAACTAGAGTTACATCTTTCCACCACTCCTTACTAAAATGTTTAGAGAGTGTTTACGGAGGCCTGGTGAAAAACAACTATTTAATCAATTAAAATATTTATTTAGAGTCATATATGTGCCATTCGCTAAGTTTTCAATTAGCCTTACCTAGATGACCTGTGAAAGATAGCTTGTTTAAGATTCTATGAAAATTTTTGTCTTTGGTTAGAAGAACTGAAGTTGAGTTTATTAAGTGAAGACCAGCAGAGAACGAATTATTCACAGTCACGTGTGAATGTCTGGAAAGACAATGGGAATGTTCATGGGAGGATTTGAGACACTGTGTTAAGGACAAAGCAGAGGTATAAGACAGATGGCTAAGCTGACGACTCTGTGGCCCAAGATTCGTGTCCAATTTTCCTACTCAAAAGCAAAACTGCAAAGTAGGCGAATTCAGGTACAGATTTGCAACTTCATCTTAGTTTCTTTCATTATTTGATTGATTCAACCTCAACTTCTTCACCAATATTGTATTTTGCTGAAATATTAGCACAGTAATATGAAAAATATAGACTATAAGGAGTTAATTAAACCATACAGAAAGCCACATGTCAGGAGAAACATCACTAGACTAAGATGTGGACTAAATTGTGTCCCAAAAAATTCCTATGTAGAAGTTCTAACCCCCAGTGTGTCAGCATTTGGAGGTGGGGCATTTGGGGTGTTATTATTACACATTTAGATGATGTCATGAGAGTTGGGCCCTCGTGACCTGTCACAGCTGATTTTGGACTTCCCAGCCTCCAGGAACATAAGAAATAAATTTCTTTTCTTTTCTTTTCTTTTGAGATGGAGTATGGAGTCTTGCTCTGTCACCTAGGCTGGAGTGCAGTGGTGCGATCTCAGCTCACTGCAACCTCTGCCTTCCAGGTTCAAGTGATTCTTCTGCCTCAGCCTCCTGAGTAGCTGGGATTACAGGCAGGCACCACCACACCCAGCTAATTTTTGTGTTTTTAGTAGAGACAGGGTTTCACCATGTTGGCCAGGCTGGTCTTGAACTCCCGACCTCAGGTGATCTGCCTGCCTTGGCCTCCCAAAGTGCTGGGATTACAGGCATGAATCACTGCACTCAGCCTAAGATATACATTTCTCTTCCTTAACTCTCCCAGGTTATGGCACAATGGGAGAGTTAAGTGACTGGTTAACTGATTAATAACAGAATGGGTTACTCTTTAAGAAGACATGTAAAAATCATTCTGGCTTATTTAGGAAGTGTTTTTGTTATAGATGCTCTTATTCATTTTGTCAAGAGGTGTTTTAAAAACAACTATATATGAGTTTACATCTAATCGTAAAGAAGATGCCCACCAATTGGGCCAGACCTATGTCCTGCCTTCATGGGGAACACAGTCTGGAGGAGACTGACATTAACCATATATTTGCTTTCAATGGTGTATCATGAACTGAGAGAAATGTTTTGGAGGCAAAGCATGATTGTCACTTGAAATTGCTTAGTAATTAAGGAAACATACCAAGACAGGAGAAAACTTCATGGATAATCATGTGTCCTGAAGTCTGCAGGACTACAGGTAATAACTGGGAAATAATTTTAGGATGGTAACTATGGAGGGAACAATGGCCCCATAGTGGATGTGAGCATGGGGTGCCCTGGGTACTAAGAGGACCCATGCTGCTGTAGCACAGGAGGTGAGCAAAGTAGTCACACCAGAAGAGGTTAAAAGTAAATAGGAGCCAGAAGTTAAGGATTTGTTATCCTCTAAAAGTCACAGTAGGTCGTCACAGGTGGTAAGTGATGGGAAGGAGTGTCATGAACAGCACTGCATTTTGGAGTCAGGTTTCAGAGTGATGAAAGTTTTGGAGAAGGTCATGGGTCAGGCATGAGGAAAACCATCACCTAAGTTATAGATAGTAGCAGTCCAAACTAAGGTAGCACTAGATGAAATGAAGTTGGCAGATTTCAGAGAAATAGAGGAGAAATGGGGAGAAATGGATCAGCGCAGCCTTCATGCATGTGGGAAGCAAGGGAAAGGGAATTGGTTGAGGCTATTTCAGTCTCTGTCTTACAAACCAGGGAGCAAAGAGGGTATTGTACAGCATTGCCCTTAGCTGATGGCTGTGGCCTTGAACACTTAGACCACAAGATATTCTCATAGTTTAAAAGGCAGAAAAAATCCCCTTAGTATATATGTTGATGTTTCTAGTAGCTTTGGGAGCCCTCTCTAGCAGCAGTTCCATAAGCCACACTGTTAATGCTTACCACAGCAAGGATCAGAGAACGGATAAAAGGGTTTCACTGGAATTACCCATCTATGCTGTGCTAAGTGTCCCAGCTATCTGTCTTCTTTCCATGTCTAGAACTATCCTCATGGGGCCAGCTTCCTAGGATATACAGTAACATGTAAAAAGAAAAAATAATCAGGACCCTTAAGATTATGGAAGAGCCAGTGGAATCTATGTGACTTGTTTGTAGTCACAGAGCTGGAAACAATGAAAAATCATGCCCAGATTTTCTCTTCATTAGCAGATGCTTGGAACACTGACTTCTGGTTTTGATTAGGAAAAAGGAGCTGGTATTTGAAGTTCTCAGTAGTCTTCAGAGGACATGAGATGCAACCCAAATAAGCTGTTAGTGAGTGGGAAGTAACGTGGAAATTCACAGGCAGTAATAGACTTCCTTGTTATGACTGCAGGAGCTGTAGGAAGTGGATTCATCTCTGTTGCGGAAATTTATCTCATCCAGTAAGTATAAAATACCCCTGAGGGGAAGTTTTTCCTTTTTCCTTTTTAAAAAACATTGGTTGGGATGGCTGGATATACTGCATGTGTCTAAATTGTATTCTGAAAATGGAACAGGACAAATCGGATAATTCACTAAAAGAACTGCCTGCTGAGCAGGGACTTGAGGGGAACTTAGACCCCTGAGTTCCGTTGATGGCAATCAGGAAAAATAGAAACGGGCTCCCGGGACGCCTGCAAGAGGCACATCTTGCCTAGGTGGATGACATTGTAAAGAATTATTTAAGGGTACCGCTGCCTTAAAGAATCATGGAGGGAATCAGTGTCAAATTCACTGATGAGCAAACATGTCAATTAGCGTTTAAAGCTGAAGTGACAGGCATGAACTCACCTAAGGCGGCTACAGGGCATGTAGATCCCCCAAATAAAAGCCGACAGTACCTGACAAACCACAGAAACCAGACAACACTGGGTTCCCACAGCGGGAGACCTGCCCAAAGTGCTTGGCTGAGCAGTGATTCTGCTAGAGGCCGACAGACCAGGGAGAGGCCGTGGACTGAGACTCCCATGCTCCTGAGTGCCCTGGAAAGATGTCCGCACAGTGGCCTCAGCTCCTGGGGCATCTCAGGAGGACAAGTGAATCCTCCTCTTCCCATCATCCGTAAAAGGAGACTTGGAAGAGGCCAGTGGCATGTCTAAGCAGTTACACCACAGGGCTTTTATTTGGATGATGTTTAACAACATGATTCAGTCCAGGCACTGTAGCTCAGACCTGTAATCCCAGCATTTTGGAAGGCTGAGGCAGGAGGATCATTTGAGCCCAGAGGTTCGATACCAGCCTGGGCAACATAGTGAGACCCTGTCTCTACAAAAAGTACAAAAATGAGCCAGGTATGGTGACATGCCTAGAGTCGCAGCTCCTCGGGAGATGGAGGTGGGAGGATGACTTCAGCCCTGGGAGGTTGAGGTGGTAATGAACTGTGTTCACAGCACCCCAGCCTAGGCAGCAGAGCAAGATCCTGTCTCAAAAATCAAAACCAAAAACAATGTGACTCATGGATAAGGCTGGCTGATCTTAAGGTTGACCTTGACGAGCTGGTGTGCACTGGAAGGCCAGAGTCTAAGGTACAATATTATTTAAGGCTCAGTAACTCACACCTGAGAAATCTCCTGCTACTGAACAACTAGGAGTTCATATGTCTTAGGTCCGTTTTTTCAGAAAACAAATTCTGAAATTGCACACAGGAAGTGTAACAGGAGGGACTCAGGAGCAAGCCATTAGGAAGCGAATGATGCAGGTCGGAACAAAGACAGAGTCTGAAAGTAACGCAGCCTCAGCATGGCCTCAGCCACCCCTCGGAGCTCTGGAGCTTACAGCACAGTGCAGGCCCTTCCCAGGAGCCTCAGAGGTGAACGCTTCTCAGGCAGCACTTCCCTTGCTGGCCCACACGGATCTGGGCTGTGTGCATTCAGCAAGGGGCCCCATGGGACCAAAGGGTCAGACACGCTCCTGGCCCTGTCAACACCAGGGTTGCTCTGGAGAGAAATGATATCCTCTGGCCAGCCGTTTAAAATTGGGAATTAGCTGGGCACGTTGGCTCACGCCTGTAATCCCAGCACTTTGGGAGGCCGAGGTAGGCAGATCACCTGAGGTCAGGACTTCAAAACCAGCCTGGCCAACATGGTGAAACCCCCATCTCTACTGAAAATTAAAAATTAGCTGGGTGTGGTAGCACCCATCTGTAGTCCCAGCTACTCAGGAGACTGAGGCAGGAGAATCACTTGAACCAGGAGGTGGAGATTGCAGTGAGCTGAGATTGTGCCACTGCATTCCAGCCCGGGTGACAAAGTGAGACTCCATCTCAAAAAAAAAAAAAAAAAAGAAAGAAATTAGGAAGTTGAACATGCTACCGTGTTGCCAGGGTGAGCTGCTGCCATTGAGGTTAGAGCCCTGCAAAACCACATAGATACTGAAGGCGAGGCATGGATGGAATCCCTTTTCTCTGATTCTGATTTCAACAGTCAGGCACACTGCAGGTATCGCTTCTTTAAAAAATTGCGTGACTAAGGGTGTTACTGTGTGTTACTCTGTCTGTTAGAGCGGGTTTGCATGACTGAAAATTGTTCAAGAATGTTAGAGCCCAGGACTCATGGGATCTACAGCTGGAGAGCTGGGTTCCGACCCTGTGCTTCAGTTTAGTCATCTGCAAAGCAGGGATACGATGGCACGTACCACGTGAGAGTGTGGGCAGGATTCACTAAGGTGATGAGGTAAAGCCCTTTAACACCACTGTCCTGCAGGAAGGTGAGGGCAGTGGCACGGAGAAGTTCAGATTTTCTGGGGACAACATTAAAAATGGAGAAAAGAAACAAAATTAATTTTAACATTTGCTTTATTTAACTGACTATATAATCATTCCACACATAATGAAATAAAAATAATAGATCTGTTTTACATACCTTTTTATACTGTGTTTCCAAGTCGTCTGTACTTTACACTGAATAACACATTTCAGTTGGAAATAGCCACATTCGACTCCTCTGCAACCCTGGGAGGGTGAGGACTGCCACAGTGAACAGTATGGACTAGGAACCACCCCGGAATACGGTCGATGCTTGATAAAAATTAGTTTTTAGTATTTTATTTTGTTTTAGCTGATATGTTCTTGCCTAAACTGATGTTTTATAATATTTTAACTTCCTATGCTTTCAGTATAAATATTACCTATTTTTAAAAATTCTATCACCTTCTCCTTTATATAAACATGCACATGCCCTTTCAAATAAAAGAAGTTTTTAAAATTGTTTATTTGTTTCTATTTTCTTGAAGAGAGAATAAAATGGGCTCAATTTATATAAATTAGTTTTTCAAGACATCAAAGTGGCATGTTATCACAGCTATCACACCGGATTACAAATTAAAATTTGAGACATTTCAGAAAATCTAGCCTTTCAACTCGAGGGAGTTTTAGGTCCCCATTTTGAAGAAGGAAAACTAGTTATATAGAGTAGCAAGAATTGGCTAACTTTTCAGTGGACATATGTAGCATTTATATATTAGTTTTAAAATATTCATCCTAGAGGAATTAAAATGTGCTTATGATGTTTCTGAATGAAAATATCAGATAGGTTGGACTTTTTACTCCTCACAAATACATAGAAGGTAATTTTTTTACTGCAACAGATATTTGTTGTTTAAAAGAAGAACAACTGACACTGGGATTCCTCAATGTAAATTAACACAATCTGGATTTTTTCTGCTTCTCTTTACCTGGTCAGGGCTGCTCAATTTAAGACCCAAAGCTTGTCAAAATGTCAAGTAACAGATGATTTATTCTTATTTGAAGACCGTCTAACCTTAAAGTTAAAGGAGAGATAAATGCTCTTTCTTTCGATACACATAAATTCAGTTAAGTGGCATTTTTTTCAGACTGTGAAAAGTAAGCATATGTGTTAGCTCAGCTAGAATTTCCTATTTCTCACCTCTGCTTGCAAGGGGCTTGTTAGGTTCCCTGAATGTTCTGTTGTTTTTGTGTCTGCACTTGTCGGCTCTTCCTGTGATTTGGGATTCAGAATTGAATTGAGATCACTAGGTGACAGCTCCTCAGTCAAACTGGCCTGTGTAATAATAAATGTTGACACACTGAGTGGGGAAGCTTTCATTCAATCGCAAGTCTTCTTCCTCCCAGTAAAAAGTTCATTTCTTGGTCTTCCCAATGTGTCCTGAAGTGGGGTTGCAATATTTATTTATTTATTCATTTATTTATTTAGTACTCATATAAATGCCAGGGATGCAAGTGTAGCTTTGATATATGGGGATCCGCTGGGCAGTGGTGGAATCTAGGTTTGAGTGTTTCCATCACCAATGTGATATACATTGTACTAATTGTAACCTGTGACCATCAGTCATGTGCAGCTATATTGATTTGGAGATAGTTGCATATGCACATATTAGAGCCTATTAGAAGAGGTATTCAAAGAGGTATGAGATCCCTCCCCAGCCGGTTGTGTGTGTGTGTGTGTGTGTGTGTGTACGTGTGTGAGAGAGAGAGATCAGGGCACAGGGATGGTGTGAGGATGTAAGAAAAAACTTGAAGGTATAACTTAAAGGAAAAACTTAACTTCAAAATAAAAGGAATAGTATATGTCAAGAAATGGTAAAGAAAGTATTTCTTAAGCTGTGACAAGACTCTTGGGATTAGTGTTATACTGACTTTGATGAGCTTTCAACTGTCTTTATCATAAATACTACTTGCTCCAAAACCTAATATAAACGCATATCCTTTTCATAATCTTTTGGGTCTCTTAAATCTTCCTAGATGTTTCCAAATGATTTAATTTTCTGAAGTAGGAGCAATGTGTATATTTTTATATATTAAAATGAACTCAACTATAATATAATGGAGTCCAAAGGACACATACGTCATGTTGGCCAAGACTTAGCTGATAGTTGAGAATCTTAAACTCTTCACTGGGAATAAAAGCTTTTGCCCAGTGAGCCAACCATGTGTTTGGGGGAATTAAAAGTCTCCTATGTGGAAGGATGGCAGATTCTTTTCATGAAATTTACAACTGTAAACATAAGCTCATCACCCATCACCGTAAGCAAGGAAAAAAGAATAGCAGCTTTCCAGTGGATCTGGTATGCCCATATATTAGCGTATTTATTTGGCCTTTGGATTCCTAATTGTGTGTGCAAGACTGGAAAAACCTGACGAGAGTTTAGGGAAAAGCAATGAACATGATTAAGGGGCTGTTTGCATTGATTTATGGAGACACGTTAAATGAATTCAATTTGAATAACTTTTGTAAGTGACGACCAGGGAAAGCCATAATAAATGTCTACAAATATCTGTTGGGTGTGAACACTGAAAAGTGAGATGGATGAGGGTACAGAAGATGATAAGGAATAATGAGATGGAATTGGCAGGTTTATAAGGGGAAAAAAAGGTGTGTTCAATTTATGCCTCTGAGAAGTGTTCACTAATGAAGAGGCTCCATGTTGTTGAGAAGCACTCTGACTACAGAGCCGAGGCTGAGGAAGGCTATTGTAAAATGCGTGTGGGTGAGCCAGGGAGCTAGCAAGGGCTCTGGGAGTGGAGCTGGGGTTACTGTGCTCACAGAGTGGCCATATTTGGGTCCATATTTCCTAACGGCTTGTGTAGAGAAGCCAATAGAGGCTCAGAACTCCTTGGTCTGGACTCGACGCTAGCTTCACTGTTTTGCCCATGTCTATGCCTGCACTCCTTTCCTGAAATACTGAGGCCTGTTCTCCTAAATTAGCAGCTTTGGTGCAAAGGGTAATTTTAAAAAATCATTTCCACTCCTCCTACCCAAGGGCATAAAGACATGATATTAAAATGTCTATGTACTTTTTAAGCTCCGTATCCTTTCCTCCCTCCTTTGGTCTCTGATGCCTGAGTCTTTGTAGGCATAAGGAGAAACTGCAGAAGGAGGGAGGGCATTGTCCCTCAGTCCTGCTTAGTCATCACTCCATAAGGCTTTCCTTTTAAAAAATGGGGAGTGATATGGCTAATAATTAATGAACTCAGCTGAGACAAATGACTATTAAGTTTAATAAAGCCGTGACAATTAGCATTTTAACCATTATTTCATGGGAGGCGAAACATTAGATTAGTTATGCTTGTAGGAAGTAATCAGCTAAGAATTACTCATTTTTAACTAATTATAATTACTCTGTTCATTTCTATTGGGTCTTTTACTGAGAATCTCAGCCTGTGTTCGTATCACAGCTTTAAAAAGGATAAATGATACTGAAAGTGTAATCTTTAAAGTGCAGCTGGGAATCCATTTTTAAAATGAAAGAACAATAATTTTTAAAGCAGCCATATTGGTGTCTATTAAATAGCTATAGCTTATGGAGAAAAAGAGTAATGGCTTACATATCAATCAAGTAAATATTTTGAGTGAGAAAATGTCAGAGATTTTCAATGAAGTCATAATTTTTTGTTCAGATTTTGTTGTCAGTTTTGAGTACTTGAAGGAAAGTTAGAGTAAGAAAATAGCTTAAAAAGTATCACTTAGGAAAAGGTTTATATAAGCCATGATTAAAATGGAATTCCACAGATAGTGAGACAATAGTCAGTATCATGTTGCAGTTTTTAAATTTTGTATTTTTTTATGTTTACCATTTTTATTCTTAGCATTATATTTCCATCTTTTCGTCCTACCAGTGGGATAGCAGGATGTGTAGTGGTCAACATGTCCCTTTAAAAATTAACTTTAATGTCTTAAGGATGCTTTCAAATAAGTTACAAGAAGAGATTATAAATGAAATACACTTTTTTTTCAAATATAATAAAAGATATTTCAGAATTTGTTGTGAAACAGGAAAACTTGGGAAACCATCATTACAGAATTAATCCCAGGGCAAAGCCGTTAGGAAATTTAGAGGCAAATGGATTCTAACATCTATAACATCTGACACAAAAGTATATGTTTAGCCACTTTGCCATATACATAGAATTTATATTCAATGATAATCATAATATTTAGAACCCTTGAATACAGATTGCTCTAAAACCCATATGATACAAATTTTGACCTTTTAAATCAGGAAAAATTTTTCTTGCAAGCCAGAATTCTGATTGCATTGAAAAATTGTATAACAACATGTGCTCATGCAAAAACTGTCCTTTAATTTCCCAGGACAATAGAATTAAAATGTATGACTTACATGTAAATTGAACTACATCTAACTTGTAGTGATGTAACATCCTGCTCTGAGCTCCTGAGCTTTAATTCAGTATCTGGTTATGTTAAGGTCTGCTTTGTGAGTCTCTCTGAGTATGTATGCATACAAGTGTGTACAGTTAGTGAAAGAAAATAGAATATCCTTTTTATAATAATGGAAATCAACAATTAGTTTTCCAATGCCTTGAAAATTATAGTTCTAAAACTGAGCTCTTATCATTGTCCTTTAGAAGATGGATAATCCACTGGTTTTATACTTTGGATTACAAGATATTACCATAATATCACAAGACATTACCATACTAATTTTGTTTATTTAATGTTTTAGTTAAAGTTTAGTGACCATTTAAGGAAACATTACTGTTGACTGCCAAAGATGACATGCTAAAATACATTGCTTTGTTTTCTAGAAGTCTCTGTATTTCTACTATTCTGATTCTGTCTTTTCTGTTCTCATCTTTTATATAACACTTGCCAAAAAGCAAAGTACTTACTGTTCATAAATGTGCATATTGAAACATTTTCAGTTTACTGTAAGATTAACACATGGGCCTTTGCCTTTCAAGTTTTATTAATAATAAATAACCTTTTCTGTCTTACTTTTTCTTTTTTTAGTATTAACTTTGAAAGTGTCCCTTTGGAAGGAAGAAGAAAAGGACATGAATTGTAGGTTCTGTAAAACATGGTTCATAAATCAGCATAAGCATTTGTCAGCAATTTTATTATCAAGAAAAATTTCCTGGACTAAGATGTCTCAGCGTATGAGTCAGAAAACCTCTCCAGTGTCTTAGCTTCTGCCTTCACAGGCATAAGATTTGCTTGTGGCATTTCAAGACTTATTTAATATGCATTTTCAAAGTGATGTGTAACCCCTATAAAATGTTCATGAAACAGAAAAGTCATTCATGGGACTCACAAGTGTGAGATATTATATCCAGCATGTGAGGGTTGTCAAAGCAGGGTCTCTGCATTCAAAGAAGAAACTGTAATAGGAGGAAGGGTAGAAACAGCCTGTGTGCAGGCATCAGGAGCTGTATCAGGTGCTGGAGGAAGGAATCACCCACAGCAGCTAAGCAGAGGCTTCCCAGCCCGAGTCACGATGCAGCTTTACAGGAAGATCGCAGAGCGGTCAGTGCCTGGCCAAGGTGCTTTGTGTATTTCCTCTGCAGTAAATGTGATATGAATTGTATAAGCTGACAGACAATTCACTTCCTTCTGTAGATCAGATGATTCTGAGAAACAACAGGTTGGAGAATGGTGGAAATGTAACTCATTGGGATGTTTCTAATGAAAACAAGGTAAATAAATCGGTGCTCTCTTGCTTTATCTTTTGATTTGCCTTGGAAATTCCATGTTGTTTTTGTTTCCTCAGCTCATTCTTGGATTTCTGAAAGGGTTAGGATCAGAATCCTGAATCCATAGAGTGGCAGAGGAATGACCTCAAACCCAATGCCGGAATGCTCTTAGAGCTTCTGCGCAGTGTGCTCTCTTTGTCACGTGCAGATAAAACCATGCATTGCCCGGCAAATAAAGCAGCCAAGGCCGAGTGACTGGGGCCACATTTCTGTGAAAGAAGCTGCAGCAACGAAGGCCGTGGCTCTGATGCGTGCGTCCTAATGGCCTCAGCACCTCTTACTTCCAGGTCGTGGACCACCTGGCCACGGCCTCACATAAAGGAGATTATGTAGGGACTAAAAGCAAGATGTGTATGAAGGGTGTATAAGGAAATAACTGCGGAACAAAAAGGCTATTTTCTTGGATAAAAGCTTTTTTGTTTTCAAAGCTCTGTTGGCCATATAGGGTCTTTTCCATCATTGTCTTCCTCTCTCGATCCATCGTCCTTCATTTCCAAAGAGGCTTCCACTCTCTACCTGTTTTTTTTTTTTTTTTTTTCACTAATTGCCATTTTCAGATGACTTTTTCCTCTCCAAACAATATTTCCACAATGATGCATGCTCCGTCTTCTCTGTTCACTTCTGCAATAATAACTCTCTGGACCCTGAATACAATACAGGAACAACTCCATGAGTTGGAGAGATAAAAAGGCATTCTCTAAAAAAACTGAGCCCTGAAGAGAGGAGGTCGGCATTCCAGGCCAGAAAGAAAAAAACAAAGATTATCTTCTGTCCCTCTGTCAGCCTGGTGACACTCAGAGGTCATTCAAACTGCTTTCTTGTGGAAAGGAGAATGTCCTTTCTCTTGGAATCAATTCTAATCCTTTTATATCAATTCAGACAGAAATTCTAAGCACACAGGTATTTGTGTGTGTGTGTGTGTGTGTGTGTGTGTGTGTGTGTGTGTGTTTGTCATACTCATTTGGAAATGGGTAAAATGTATGACTTTCCCATTGTATTAGAGTAAAAAGAACAGACATGAGAAACATCAAAGGACCATTAGAATAAAGTCTGAATAATAATGTCGAGAATGATAACAAACGTGTATTACTGAAATATAATGTTTCAGTTAGGGCTCTCCCAGCTTTGTGAGTTAGGATCTGCAAAGGGCACTCCAGTCATAAACAGCTGATATTCACCATACACACATTGCGGTAAGAGACAAGCTCAGTGAGTGTGTGAGAGGATCTCACTGAGAAATCTGGCAGGGAAAATAGTATTAGTGATTTATACATGAAGGAACTGTGGCTGAAAGAGGCTTCATAATTTGGTAGCTGTTTTAGAAACTCAAAGACATTTACATTGAAGTCCTTTTACTCTTCCTTTTCTTCCTTGTCCTTTGGTAAATGTTTAGGAATTCCCAAGTCTTATTGAAACATTAAGCTGTAGATTTTGGACAGCCCAAAACAAATAGCGTGTATGCGTGTGTGCTGAGCACCTATGTACGCATATGTTATGAATGCTAACTAGAAACAAAGCGGAAACAAAGACCACACCCAGCTAAGTTTTAAGGAAGGCTCTAAAAACACAGTGGTACCGAGCAGGACCTGAGGGGTGGGTAGATTCCTCCACCTATTCATTCAACAAAACATTTTGATGGTCTGTTCTGTGGCCGGCATTTCACCTGTCTCTGCAACTAAGCCAGGCTCAGTTCCTGGCACCAGGGTGCGTAGGTTCAAGCCCAGCATGATGCCTTGCAGATTGGAATTGTTGGGTTAATTCATAACAGGAGGCATATCTGCATGACTGTACACCAGGTGTATGTCCATGTCCCAGGTCAGGTGCTCCGGGAAATTGAGACGTGTTCATGGAGGTTAAAGGTGAGTGCTTTTGAGAGTGACATTGGCAAGGGTTGAGAAAGCACTATTGCACAGAAAGGGAACCGGACAACGATGTAAACACAGCAAAAGACTCCACTCATTCCAGAGTTCTGAAAAAGAAATGGTTCTTTGAAAGTGTTCCAAACTGAGGCAAGGAGCTCAGGCTTTAATTCCTCATATTGACCAGTCCTTGCATGTGAGCTGCAGTCAAAAAGGGGCATGACCTTGAACAAGCAAAAGAACTCCAGAGAGGGAGTGCCCTCCTCCATCAGGGTGGCCCCATCTGGAAATGGTCCCACTGAAGCAGTGGTGGACATTATGAGAGCCTGGTCCATTCACTATTGAAGCTACGTGTGTGCCTGGCAATGTTTGTGTTGGGTCCCAGAGGCCCTGCCTCTGTCTTACAATAGATTGCTGCTGGGCTGACCCTATGACGTAGTAGGTCCAACAGAACCTATCTCATGCAGTGTAACCCTCGCCACACGTGACGCCCTCGTCCTGGCACTCTGTGTGTCCCAGGACCCAGGAGAATTCTAGGAGCTATTTTCCAAGTGGTGTATACTTCCTCACTGCAGAGGGCATGGACTTCTTTCAGGAGTTTGGCATACCCATTGAGAATCTCCTTTCAAGGCTTCTCAGAAATGCCAGTCAGTACCTTTCCCCCAGCAAGACCTCTAAGGTTATAGGTTTTCTGGATTATAAGCAGCAGGAACACTTGCAACGCAGCCCCCACCTTGCATGCTCTGAGTCTCACTGCAAACGGGCTTTCACATCACCCCATATACATTCGGAATAGTGTTTCCTCACATAAAATATCTGCATCTGTAACACAAAGAAATTTACCAGGTGTTACGTTTTTTGATAGTTGGAAGCTATCAGATTATTTGTTCTTCACTTTAAAGAGGAAGGTTCTACATATTTCAGTTTTATGGACCCATAAATCTTCACAGATGTGGCAAGCCACTGAATATTCACAGGGTTTTCCCCATCCTCTGAACTATAAACAGCTTACTATGTCTTCAAATGTACATGTCAGTTGTGTATCACCTGGGCTGATTAACGTGATATAATGAATACGGTGGACCAATGTCACGTTCTGCAGAATGTCCATAAAGTCCAGAGACCTTAGGGCAAAGACTGGGAAATGATGGGGAAAATGTTTCTCATCTCTCCCAAGAGCACATAAACTGCTTCTGGGAAAGAGTAGAGCCATTAGATTAATGGTGTCATTCCATGGATGGAGATAACACATGGGCACAGCCGTAGTGATGAGAGTTTTTTCTGGCTGTTTGGAGGGGGCTCTATAGGTGAGTTACATGTAAATACCATGGAGCCACCATCTTTTAGGCTTTGGGTGGAAAATATTCTTGGTTACTTTGAAATACAAGATTCCCTTGGACTCCCTCGGCCCTCACAAAAGTCCTTCTTGCCCTTGCTAGGAGACAGCAGCCTCACTGTACCTAGAGGATGTGCACCTGTCTCGCCTGAGGGGAATGCACCACAAGATGATAGCTGCCCTCCTCCATATCTGCTGCTGCTGCCCCAATACCATGCAGGATGGTACTAAAATTATTTTCCAGTGTGCGCTAATGGGAATAATGCGTCTGGGTCAAGAAAAAGGGATTATTTCAAAAGCTTTGCACAAGCAGGTCGTATACACTGGCAGAATGTGTTCTGAAAGTATCAGATCGAGGTTTGGATGAGGCTGAATATAAGACAATTAAAAAAGAGCTCATTGATGTGAGGGAAATTATTCTATGATTCAGAATTCAGGGACTGCCAAAGGCACCTGGTCCTATCTAATGGAGTGTTGTTCTGTGTCACTGAATTTGGCACAGAGCTATCGAGGTGGGGATGCTGGAACTGCTTTGATAGCGTTAAGAAAGGAGGAAGATATTTCAGGAAGTTAGTCATGCTGGAAAGGACTATTTACCTGAAGTCAGGAAGTCATCAGCTGACCCTATGCCCTGGGTCAGCATCTGTAACACAAAGAAATTTACCACAAGGAAAATTACACAAGATCAGGGGACATTCCAGCCACAAAAGCAAGAAAGGAGGTTGGACTCACGCCTACTTTGTTTCGACTTGGTGTTGGCTGTGCTTTGTGGACCAGTGACGGCAGAGTGTGGCATCATGGGACTGAGCCCCCTAACATCAAGGAGAATAACAATTGACAGGCTTGGCAGCACAGGCAATGGCAGGACAACCAGGAGACCTCTGGCCAAGGCTGGTGGACAACGGGCCACGGTTGTGAGACAGATGGGCAGCCAATTAGGACCTTGCCTGACCTTAGAAAATCATCAGGAGTAGGTGGGTGAAAGGCTTACATCAGTTACTCAAAGCAAAATAATGAGCTGCAGGCCATTTCCAGACCTGGCCCATTTCTCGGCTTTAAGTCCTATAGATTTAAGGTGGGCTTGATCTCTTCGAGAGGGACCTGACAATGCCCCAGTGTTGAGTATGCTCCGTAGTGATGTCCCCAGCCACCACTCACCACGGCACCTAGAGCAATCTCCTGGAAAGAGTCGGTCCTGGGGAAGGGGACAGACAGATCTCACAGGACTGTCCCATGCAGAGTCAGCTGAAGCAGGAAACGTCAAATACCAGAGAACCTAAAATTCCAACATGGCCCTTCGGTTACAGATGGGCATGTCAAGGCCAGATCGTGATCGTAGTCCTATTGAGTCCACTGCATCCTGGGAACGGTGGTCTCCAGACCCATCATGAGTAATCTTTCCAGTCTCTGAGTATATAATTGGGATGAATACACTTAGCAGCTGAAAGATCCCTCACATTTAGTCCATGATGTATACGAGCAATTGTCAAAGAAATGGCCAAGTGGAAACCCTTGAAACTGCCGCTCCCCACCAAGATGGTGAATCAGAACCAGTATATCATCCCAATGGAAAGACATAAATCCGTGCCACCCCCCAAAGACATAAGCATGAAGGCATGGTGGTCCTCGCTGGTTTCCCTTGCGAGCCGTCTCTCTGGCCCATGTGTGATGCAGATGGACGGTGGCAGATGTTGGGGGTGCATGAACCTGCAAGTGTCTCCCCAGTTGCAGCGCTGTGCCAGATGTGACATCCCTACTTGAAAGATCCGGAACCTCGGCTGACCTTGGTATCTGGCAGTTTCTTTTCATTCCTTATCCGTAGGAAACACGACTCATTCACTGAGAAGGTACAGCAGTGTGCATTCTGTGTCCACATTTACAGTACTTCTCCTGCTGTCTGTCACAATGTAGGCTAAATGGGACAGGATTGTTTGAATAGTCCCGCAGAAAGTTACAGCAGTTCACAAAATGATGACATCAAATTAATCAGACCTGGGAGAGTGGCAAGGATTCTGTGAGTTGTCATAAGATACATGTGCAGCAGACGGTGAGAACTAAATTCTACTTAAGATCGAGGAGTCTCAGGTGTTGGTAAGAATTTTAGGGGTCGGTGATTGGGCGCATGGTGAGACATGTCATTCAAGGTAAAGAACAAGCTATTACATTTTGTACCTGCATCGCAAAGAAAGAAACACACTACTCCTGGTGGAGCTCTGTGGTTTTGGAGTTGGAACCTAGAAAATACTGTTCCAACCCATTTATGAGGTGCCTTGGAAAGTTGCCCTTTGTTTTCTTTTTTTGAGACAGAATCTCACCCTGTCACCTAGGTGGGAGTGCAGTGGTGTGATCATGGTTCACAGCAGCCTTGACCTCTAGGGCTCAAGCAATCCTCCTGTCCCAGCTTACCAGGTAGCTGGGACTGCAGGTGCACACCACCACACACAACTATTTTTTTTTTTCTTTCTTTCTTGAAGAGAAAAGTCTCACTATTTTTCCAGGCTGGTCTTGAACTCCTGAGCTCAAATAATCCCCCTGCCTCAGCCTCTCAAAGTGATGGGATTACAGGGGTGAGCCACTCCGTTAGGCACAGGTCAAGGGCCTAGAACAAAAGATAACTCTCCAAGTTCAACATGGAGTCAAAGTGACCCGTTAACCTGGGCCATGTGAAATAGCAGTTCCCATTGAGCTGGAAGTATCCCTAGTCCATGAGAATGCTGTGTAGACATTTGCTAAGCCTCAGTCAGAGGGTTGCAGCGTAAGCTCCAGAGTCCTGCAGCCTGACCTTATCATTGCAGTTTCTGGGTATAGCAGTGGAAGTGGTACCAGCAGCAACTGTCAGTGTCCTGCCCTGGAGTGTGGGGGTAACGGCTGCAGCCCCTGATTGCAGCAGCAGTGGCAGCTGTGGCCTCACTGAGCTGTGCTGTGACATGTCCGTCTGTGTTTCTGACTGTGTGGATTCCTAGGCATCGTGCTTGAATGCTCCTGAATATTCTATGCACTCTTCAATATTTGTACAAATTCCTTTACCACTTAGGTCATCAGAGTCAGTTTCTCTTGCCTGTTAACAAAGAACAGAAACGTTGAGTAGCGGTAATGATTGTCCCTGCCCAGCTACTAGGAGAGCTCGCAGGAGGGCGGAAATTGAGCTGCCTCAAGACTGGGTCAAAGTTTGCTGTGTGTGCAGCCAGAGATTTGAATTAAAAAGGGTAGGGGGCATAGCAAATAAAAATCACACAATTAAAGACTTTCAGGGTTTTGTGAACTCTTCGAATCATATTGTTTGATGCCCTCATCTTTCACGTGAAGAAATGAACCTCCCAGAGACGTTAACGCTTTGCTGACATTTCTGTGAGTGCTCAGGGTTCTTTTCCCATGCAAGAGCATTCTGCTCTCCATCCTCCCGGCTTCTGAGCTGTTATTTGTTTGTTTGTTTGTTTTTTACCTCTGTAAACACACAAATGGAGGGTAATTTCCCTTGTTAGTTTGATTAATCTCAGGGGACCCAGTTGAATATTATCAAAATGGAGGTTATTCCCTTATGTCTCAAATACAATGTTTTTCCATGTTTCTCAGTGGCTATCAGACGCTTTATAGACTACATGTACAAGACGATGAAGGACTTTTAACTTTTTGCAGAAATGATGATTGAGTCAAGGATATATCAAGGAGTTAATCGGAAAAGTTTATTAATTAGCATATTTCCAATGGCACTATTGCAACTGATCCATAACATGGCACATAAAGGCTATGCGAAGTTTAAAAATCAATGATCAATCAATAGCCTTCTTTCTCCTGGATCAATTGCATTGAAGTTTTATTAAAGGAATCTTAGATTATTAATAATCAGTCCCATAGTCCCAGGTACAAACTAACCAAAGTATGTCATATGTACTCAGGAAAAAGCAGCTAGAATCTTCCTAGGAAATTTTTATATATTTGTTTTAAGGCATAAATCCTTCTATTCAAATTGAAATAGCCCTATTGTTTAAATTTAGTTTTAAATAGCAACAGCATTTTGTCCACTAAAGGAACTAATTGCTTGGAAATTTTCATACTTAAACACAAAGCCACTTCTAAAGGACAGTATTGAATATCACTTCAAAGCCTAAGGAAACAATGATATTTCAAAGTAAAGCAGTAAAGCAAAGGTTTCAAACACTTCAAGGAAAGAGTAAAAATACTTGTTTTTGCTTTATTTTCATAAATAAGACTGCATTACAAAGGGTGTGATTGTGTTCAATACCTATTTTAAGCAACACATTTCTTATAGACAACTGCAGGATTCTAGGCACACAGGCTAATTCAAGATACATTTGAAATGACAGGGTATTTTTCATGCAATCTACTCCTAAAGATTATGATTATTTTCAGAGCTGCTGAATTATAAAACAACTTTTTTTTTCATTCAAACTCATTCCACAACCACCCTTCTATCTTTTGAGAAAAATCGACACAAAAATAGAATGAGTGAGCATCCACATACTCACTTCCATTGAATTGATGAAGTTTCCAAATTCTAAGCATTGAAATTGCCCTTTTGGGTAAAAAGTTGTTCGTAGAAGGCCATTCCCTTCCCTTAATCAGATTTTAGAGTTTATGACCAAGAACTTTGGAGCCAGCCAGACTGGGTCAGATGTAACTCAAGTGCTAATTAACTATGTGACCTTATGTAAATTACATACTCCTTTGAGTATCAGGGTCCTCAGCCATACAAATTATATAACAGTATAATCCATTACTCAGTATATTCAATATAGCCATATTCAATATGCTTATTTTATTGAATCCTGACAATAATCATATTATAGTCAGGATTAAATACGATAAGCATATAAAGTAATTACTCAATAAAAGGGTGCTTAGTGTCTGTACTAATATGTTATCATGAGTAAAATAACCATACATTATAAAAATTAGATAGAGGAAGGTAATTTTATGAAACTCAGTTTCACGAATCATGGAAAAATAAAGTAACAAGTACAAGAAATTGCTAGCAAGAGATGGTTAGAATGCGCCCATAGGGTATGCAAGCCTGATTTGCTGATTAACTTCCTAAGAATTTAGGGTGTCCAGGCAGAGGTAAAGAGTCTTAGGAGGAAAACTAAGCAGAAGAGAAACTTGACCCACTATTTTGTCAAATACGACTTATAAAAAGCTCTTTACAGGAGCTAGTTTAAAAAATTTGGTGCTGTCAGACTAGATTACATAAAAAATTGCATTACTTAATGTGTAACATGCTTTGGTACAAATTTGAACAAATTAGTCAGAAAATATACAACCCAGCCAACGCTATGCAATCCAAAAATTAAAATATTAAACGATTTGGTATTTGGAATATCCTTAAAAGCAATTAATTCTTTAGAAATACTTTTAAATAAGAAAATCAAAGCTATTTCAATGAATTTTAGGGTTAGAACAACTAGACATAGACGTTCACATTCAAAAAAATTTTAGAAACTTTATACCTTTTACAAAAAAAAAAATCAAAATGGATTGTAGATCTAAATGTAAAAGTGCGAAATTCCAATCAAACAGGATGAAACCCAGGCACCTTTTGATTTGGTTATAACTTTTTAGACGCAACAACAAAAGGAAGACCCGTGAGAAAATAATTGTCAGACTATTAAAAGTCAACATTTCTGCTCCGTGAAGACCTTGTTAAGAGATTGAAAAGACAAGCCGCATGCTGAGAGAAGAATTATTGGAAAACACATATCGGATAAAGGATTAGTAGTCAAAATATGCAAATAGCTCAACAATAAGAAAACAAGTAACTCAATTAATAATAGGCAAAAGACACCACCCCAAAGAAAATACACAGACAGCGTATCATCATAGGAAAAGATGCTGGACTTTATATGTTAGTGGGTAAATGCAAATTAAAAGTACAATGAGATTCCACTATATACTTACTAGATGAGCCAAAATCCACAGCACGGACAACTCCAAATGCTGTGAGGATGGGGGGCAACAGGAACTCTCGTCCATTGCTGGTGGGAATACAAAATGCTACAGCTGCTTTGGAAGACAGTTTGGCAGTTTCTCACAAAGCTAATCACGGGCTCACCATAAAGCCCAGCAATCATTCTCCCGAGTATTTTTCCAAGTAAGTTGAAAACTTGTGTCCACATATAACCTGCACAATAAGTGTTTAAACAGCTTTATTAATAATTAACAAAAACTAGAAGCAACTGAGATCACCTTGAGTAAATAAATGATAAACAAATATCGGTACACGCAGGCACTGGAATATTATTCAGCACTAGAATAAATGACCTACGTAGCCATGGAAAGACAGGGAGGAATCTTAAATGCACATAGCTAAGTGAAAGAAGCCAGTGTTCCAAAGCTAGAGACTGTATGCGCCAACTCTATGATATTCTGGAAAAGACGCATTTATGGAGACAATAAAAAGATGAGTTGTTGCCAAGAGTCAGGGGAAGGCAGGGAGGAAGTGGTAGAGCGCTGAGGATTTTTAGGGTAGTGGAACGATTCTGTACAACACTACAATGGTGGATCCATAGCAGGATGCATAGAGAGCAAAAACTAAAGTCAACTTTAATATAACCTGCGGGCTTCAGCTAATAATGTATCAATATTGCCCCCTCAGTTGTAACATGTGTACCACATGAATGCAAGATTTTAATGAAAGAGGAATTCGAAAAAATTGAAAGAATGGGAACTCTACTTTCTGTGTAAT
Organism: Saimiri boliviensis; assembly: GCF_048565385.1. Lineage (NCBI taxonomy): Eukaryota > Metazoa > Chordata > Mammalia > Primates > Cebidae > Saimiri > Saimiri boliviensis. The sequence continues at coordinate 116,079,263 of NC_133456.1, read as the reverse complement.
TTTTCTATACACCTAAGGCTACCATAAAAAATGAAGTGTATGTTTTGAAAAAATAATGTTTTTGTAAAAGTCCAGGTAGTTATGTAATTGTATTCATATATTCAATATGTTATCCATGTAATTAACATTACCTTGATAACTACATATCAAATTTTTAAAAATTAAATTTAAATTATTTAACTATTCTGTATTTTTAGAAATTAAATTTAAATTAATTATTCTGTATTTATTATCCTTCATAACATTTGAACATATAGAAGGCTAACAATTGTATAAATTACATGAAGTAATGCAGTCCAATTTTCTTTCATTTTTCCTATTGGATCTGAAAATTATGTTTAGCAAGTCGCATATTTAGCATATAAGGAGATTTATGAAAATGACTTTGATTTTTAAAATGGTATTTAGTCAACCAGAAATGCCAAGAAATGACATTCTTAGTTGAAATCAGCTTTTTAGAATGCTAAAAAAGGATTTAATTAATGTTAGTTTTATATGGTTTTCTTAGTGCTTTTTTAGTATTGTATAGTACATAATTTTTTATTATTTTTACATTAGGGACCTAACAGAGAAAATGATTAGTTTATTTCTAAGTTGTAACAGAAATAATTTAGAGCTTCTCAATTCAAAAGTGCTTTCAGGTATAGTCAGCAAATCGTAAGTCTGAGCTCTTCTATGCTACTTCCTGATAAAAACAAGCACTAGTCACATGAACTGTGGACACACAGGACTAACGGGGAATTTTGTTAAAATATAGATTCTGATTTGGTGAGTCTGAGGAGAAGTTTAAGGTTCTGGATTTCTAACAAGCTCCCAGGTTATTCTGATGCTGTTGTTCTGCAGACCACACATTAGGAAGCAAAGTGTTGCCTCAAACTGGTCATCACATGGAGAGAAAATAGGAGAAATATGTGAGCCATATCTGAATATGTGACTTAAATGCTTATTTACCTGTTTAGACATTTGTATTACTTCTCCCATTAAAAAGAATGACCCAGATAACAATGATCATCTATCTGTCCATCCTTCTACCCACAATCCATTCATCTTTTCATCCATCACCTATCCATGTGTCCATTCATCCATCCCTCCATCCATCCAAGAAACACCTTTTGAATCTTTTCCATGTATAAAAGACTATCAGAGGCCGGGCGCGGTGGCTCATGCCTACAATCCCAGCACTTTAAGAGCCTGAGGCGGGTGGATCACGAGGTCAAGAGACAGAGACTATCCTGGTCAGCAAGGTGAAACTCTGTCCCTACTAAAAATACAAAATTTAGTTGGGCATGGTGGTGCACGCCTGTAGTCCCAGCTATTCGGGAGGCTGATGCAAGAGAATTGCTTGAACCCAGGAGGCGGAGGTTGCGGTGAGCCGAGATCGTGCCATTGCACACCAGCCTGGGTAACAAGAGCAAAACTCCGTCTCAAAAACAAAAGACTATCAGAGGCCCAGGAATAGAAATCCATATTCTAGTAAACCATAGAGTCTGATGATAGGGGGAAATATGACAAAACTTCTAAATAAATACATTAAAAATCAATTTAAAAAGTGATGATTGCTGTAAAGAAAATGTATCAAGAGAAATCAATGAAGAGTGATAAAGACAGTCTATCAACCGCCTGGGCTTCTGTCTCCAGGACAGGATTTGAATCTATGTAAACATGGGCAGGTGACTTTGTGGGCCAGAGCCTCACGCTCTTCCTCTTACATCCTGGCACATGCTTTTAGTCCCAGCTACTGGGGAGGCTGAGGCAGGAGAATCCCTTGAACCCGGGAGGCAGAGGTTGCAGTGAGCGGAGATGGTACCATTGCACTCCACCCTGTGCAACAAGAGCAAAATTAAAACTCTGTCTAAAAAAAAAAGTAAAAAAAAAAATTCTCTCCTTTAAAATCCAGGGATGATTGAATGAGGTAATCCTTGGAAGGACCTAACAATATGCCTCAGGTGGTGAAAGCACTCAGTAATTGTTAGTTATTCTTAGTTTCTGAGGAGCTGGCTTTGGAGACCATATTTGGTTGCAATGATGCAGAGAAAGTCATCCCAAGCAGAGATAAGAATTTATGAAAATGTAAAATCTTCTAATATGACCAGCGACTAGAGAGCAGGGAACAAATCAAGCAATTCAGTGTTTCAAGAATTTAGGTTGAGTATAGCTGGAAATGGGATGTTAAAGGTAGTTAAGATGTTAGAGATGGATGCTGAAGGAAACTTATGTTTCATACTAAGGAGTTTGACTATTAGTTTGGCCTATAGGCCAATGGCTGTCAAACTGCAGCATGCAAAATAATGCACACACCTCCCCCTCATCCCAGCTTCTCATACAGTCATTTTCATTTTAACAAACTGTTGAAGCATGTATTTCGTCGGACAAGAAGACACCAGCGGGGTTCTGAAAGCAGTGAAATATGTGAATGATGACAGGCCAAATGCAAAGGTGCTGATGTAATTATGCGCTGCAAGAGAAATCCAGAAACTTATTTCAAACGGAGAACAAACAAAAATTAATTAGTTGGCCTGGGAGAGGGTAACAGAAAAACATTTTGAGCAGACCAGACCAAATTGTAATGGCGATTTTTAATAAATTATGCATTTGTAAGTAAAGTTAATGATGTGCCAATAGGTAAAACTAGCCGGGAGTTCAAACAGAAACTGCCTGGCTGCACAAAGTACTTCCGGAGATTTAATTACCTGGGGTATGTGGTCATGTGAAGAAAACTGTACAGAGGCACAGAGCGTCAGGGCACTCTGTATCTTCATCTCAGAAACACCAGAATTGGCCTTGTAATTTTGAAAAATCGATTTCAACTGAATTTCGACAAATCAGTTTACCAGAGAGCTTTTCACCTCTTTTGGAACAGAATACAATAGAGATTGCCACTCTGGAAAAACAAATTGGCTTTGGAGAACACGTGGATGAACGAATTCTACCTTGAGATTAGGAATCACCATCTTCTGTGTCAACCTTATGAGACATCAGTGGATAAAGAAGACGCAGGGCACATGGAAACATTTAATAAAGATTCCTGATCGGGGTAAAGGAGCTACTGAATGGGACTCCTGAGCAGAATGACTTCCACCATCCCTGAAGCTGAACTCACTGTCTGCTTTACCAAGATAAGAATTGCCACCATTTGAAGTTCTACAATAAAGGACACGTGTGAGGATGTGTCTCTCTATGTGCATGTGAAGTGATCTGATTATAAATACATTTAAGTCAGGCTGGGTGCTATCACTCACTCCTGTAATCCCAGAACTTTGGGAGGCTAAGGCGGTGGATCACCTGAGGTCAGGAGTTTGAGACCAGCCAGGCCAACATGGCAAAAACCCATCTCTACTAAAAATATAAAAATTAGCCAGGCACGGCATGTAATTCCAGCTACTCAGGAGGTGAGGCAGGAGAATTGCTTGAACCAGAGGCAGAGAGATTGCAGTAAGCTGAAATCATGCCACTGCATTCCAGCCTGGGTGACCAGAACAAAATCCATCTCAAAAAAAAAAAAAAAAAAAAAACAAAAAAAAAAAACCTCTCTCTCTCTCTCTCTCTCTCTCTCTCTATCTCAATCAGACTTTTTGTTTACCAGTGTTTCAGTCATGATCTTATACTGATAAAAATAGCATTTCCCATTTTAATAGAGGTGAATGGCATTACTATCTTTGCTTTTTTAGGAAGATAATTCTGACACCTGGAGGACAGTTGGACTGGAACGTCAAGATCAGTGGTATTCTGGTAAAAGAAACAAAAAGCACTAATTGGTAGTGTTTGTAGATTTCCCTGCTGTGAATATTCCAGCTATGGTCAGTATCTTTCTTTCTTTAAATTTTTAATTTTTGTGGATACATAGTAGGGTATTTATAGGGTACATAACATGTTCTCATGCAGGCATGCAATGCGAAATAAGCATATCATGAAGCATGGGCTATCCACCCCCTCAAGCATTCATCCACTGAATTGCAGATAAACTAATAACCATCCTTCTACTGTCTAACGTGAGTCCAGTTGTTTTGATTTTTAGCTCCCACAAATAAGTGAGAACATGTGATGTTTGTCTTTCTGTGCAGGGCTGATTTCACTTAACATAATGGTCTCCAGTTCCACCCATGTTGTTGCAAATGATTCAATCTCATTCTTTTTTATGTCTGAATAGTACTCCATTGTGCATACGTACCATTTTTTTTTTTTTTGTTTTTTTAACTTTTATTTTAGGTCCAAGGACATATGTGTGGGTTTGTTATATAGGTAAGTTCATGTCACAGGGGGTTGATGCACAGATTATTTCATCAGGTACTAAGCCTAGGACCTATTAGTTATTTTTTTCTGCTCCTTTCCCTCCTCCCATCCTCCTTAAGTAGGCTCCTGTGTGTGTTGTTCCCTTCTTATAGTCAGTTTCAAGCTACCCCTTTTTTCACAGGCTCACAAAATTATTGAGCATTCAGCACTGTGCCTCTGCAGTACTATCCAAGCTGGGCTCCACCCACACTGGGAAAGAGCTCTTCATGATGAGGACAGGCAGGAAACCATGGGCTAACATGAGACCTGGAAGGCAGTGGCTGGAGAACGAGCTCATGCAGTGGTGTTCAAACGCAGCAAAGCCTACGATTTGAGAGACATTTCTGAAATTGATGAAATCTGGCAGCCAATTGCATTTTTTAAAAAAAGAGAAATCATGGAAAAATTAAAAGTTTTATCACTTGAAAGGTTAACTGAATGATGGTGTCTGTGATCGTGATTCAGCAAAAAAGAGCAGACATTTGTGGAAAAAAAGAATTCAGTTACATTTCAGCACCCTAACTTTATTAAGCACATCTGTGGGGCTGCCCTGAGAGAACACCAGCTCACGAGATGCTTTCGTATGTAACCAGGGTATAGATATCATAACTATTCTATAGACTCATCTACCCAGGAATTTTATAAGAATTTAACAGAACACATTCAATGAAGTATGTCTTTCCTCCTACAAGTAAACTGACCCTACTCTTTATATTCTGGCTTAAAATGAATAGTATAATTTTCCACTAACCTGCCAAAGTCGATCTCAAAAGTGTTCCTGAGTCTTTCACTCCCCGTTGTCAGATATTATTACTTCCTTTTATTCTGTAAGTAAAATCTTCATGGATTTACTCTCAAGTGTAATTTTTAAACTTACTCATTTCTTCTATAATAGAGTAGCTGGGACCTGAGTATCATCCCTAAGAATTCATTTTTATATTTCTGCCACAATTAACTTATTTTAAGTCATGATATCCATCTTTAATAAGGTGTATTATTGGGAACATGACAAGAATGTGACCAGAAGGATGAAGCGACTGGAAATTGGGTCACTGAGGAAGGGTTAAGAAATGCAAGTGTTTGGCCTGGAGAAGAGAAGCCTGGAGAGGAGAACATACGGTAAGCATTTGTCATCAAGCGTGAAGAAAGCATCCTAGGAAAGAGTCCTCAATCTGTGTGTCCCAAAAAGGAAACTCAGAGGTCACTGGGGAGGCAGTAGGAGAAAGGACTTTGATTTTGCGCCAAGGGATCCTCCATTGAAGCTACTCAGATGTGGCTGGGGTGTGTTGGTGCTAGAGGTAGTTAGAGCACTGGCGATCACCCAGAGAGTCATTTTAAAAGGAATTCTGCTGCCAGTTAGGAAGCATTGGGCTGGGGGTTCTTTGAAAACCTGATGAATGAAGGGTCCTGTGATTCTCTGAAGTGAATGTTCTCCACAAACCCATCATTCTTCCCCAACATTCATGTTTTTCCCAATGACTGAGTTTTGCAAGCCAGTAACACTAAAGAAGAAACATTTATATTCTCTTTAGTGGTAGAGTTATGTTGAATAAAGGCCTCGATGGTAACAGAGAGAATATGTGCTTTCTACTTTGGTACACACAGAGAGCTCATTAGTTCTAAATTTAGAAGTAAGATTTAGTGTTGGAGAGACTCCGGGTTTGACTAATACATTTGATGATGTCCTTGTTAGAAAAAAAAAAAAAAATACCATGATGGAGAATTCTATTTTTCTAGGGTGGTATGTGTGGGTGGAGAGGGAAAAACACATGCTGTTTTCTATGCGCTAATTCCATCTGTTCACAATTATTGAGTAGGTGTGCCAATCTACTGATGCTCAGTACACAGTAGGTATGCAGCGAGTGCTATTAGTCTGGTAGTATTTATAGTTCCTACTTGGCAGAGGTAAATCACTTAGCTAATTCGCAGAGTGTCTTGATTTAAACCAACTGCTCTATTTTTCTCCAGGGCAAGCTGCCTGGTAAGGAGACAGTGGTCAATCACAAGGTGTCATTTTGTTTCAACAAAGTCTACTGAGCACCTACTAGGTGTAAGTAAACAAAGATAAACATAAGGAAATCTAAAAAACAAGTAAACAACGGTAACCAAGATGCTGTATTTAAGAATCTGCTCTCAAGGAACTTGGTCTTGGCAGAAAGACACATTTGAGTAAGTTAGTATCATTATCAGTGCTCAAAAACCTGTTATTTAGCATATATTTGTTTCCAGGAATCTTAAAAAAGCCACTGCATAGATAGTTCAAAATTCTCTGAGCTACCTTGCTTAAAAGCATTCAATAACTTTAAATGAAGGATTTCAGAGTAGAGTAGTACTTTCCCATATATTTTCTCTCCATGAATATCAAAATAAATGATTTAAAATAATTTGTCAGAAGCTTTATGTATTTTAAAATTAATAATAGAAATATTAAATATCAAGGCATAATGGTTTAATATGTTTAAACTATAATTTTTAATTTTATGCTCCCAAAATCAAGACAGTGTTCCCTCTAGGGAATTCCAGACCAGGGCGATGTTCCCATCCATCGTAATTCATTAGGCCAGCTTTCCCTCCACCATTAACAGCTGCAGGGAGGAGGGGCCACGTCTCATGGTCACCCACACACGTGTACCTGTGGCACCCATTCCTGCAAGCTCTGATCAGCAGACACTGGGTGAAATAGAGGGGCAGGTGACATCTAGTTACAAGCTGAATAACCACTGGCATCACCCTAGGACGTCATCATCACCTCTGTTTTCCTCTTCCTCCTCTCTCCGACTCTCTTCTTGACTTGACTGTAAAGTGGGTGGACCTCCCATTAGATCTTGGATTTGCACACTAATATCCACAGAGACTGTTTTCACACTGTACTCACTCAGATGCATGGGCAATTGTGTTTTCGATGCTGTTAATTCGTTAGAAAGAGAGTTGGCAATGGTGGTGACTAGGGACCGCGACACTGATGCAGGAAGAGACAAAAAAAGTCTAGAGACGAGTAAAAAGAACAAATATTCATGTATACTGTATTTTTCCTATAAAAAAAGTCACTTGAAATTGTGATAGGCCTACGTGGAATTGGGCTTCCAATATGTGGCTAATCATCATTGGATAATACTTAGAAACTGAAAATACTAATGAATCATAGTATGTCTCTCCATCTCTTCAAACCTGTAAGTTCCTATAATACATAAAAGGATTTTTCCCCAGGGAGACTTTTAACTTCTTTCTTTAGTCAATTCTTTAAAATGTTATAGTTTTTTACCGTGAATGCAAATATCTTATATATTGTTTTACTTTCTAATTTGTTACTGTTGGTGAAGATAAATATTACTAATTTTTGTAAATTGGTTATTGTAACATGAACTTGATAAACTATTGTGTTTATTCTAATATTAATAATTGTCTGAATCTTTGGCATTTCTACGTGGATGACCATATCATCTGCAAATAATAACAACTGTAATTCTTCCTTTCCAGCATAGCAGAAGTAATTGCGAATATTTTTGGTTTGTTTCTAATCATAAAGGAATTGTGTCTGAAGTTTTACATAATGTCTAATACTTATGACAGCATTATGGTATGTAACCAAATTAAGGGATTTCCTAAATCTAATCATGAGAAAATACCTGTCAAAACCAAATTGAGGATGTCCTACCAAATAATTGGCCTCTGAGTTCTAAGAACTGTGAGGGTCTGAGATTTTACTCTGCTTAAAAGCTAAAGTGTGAGCCTGCTACAATGTGATGGATGCTGGCAGAAGACGTAAGACTCTTAGGTCAGAGACAAAGACTTCATTACACACAGCAGTCACAGGAGCAAGAGTACCAGCTTCTGCATTTGTTTCCTGAGATCATTTCCCATAAGCAGCACAAAGGGGACCAGTAACACCTGCACATGCCGCAGGTTGTGTTACAGTAGAGGAACCATGAGCTCACGGAACCTGAATCTTTCGTTAGGTCGATGCGAAAGGAATTGCAGTACAATGGGCAGTAAGTACGTCCAGAGGGAGAAACTATATTTAACTTCCAAAACGATGTGGAAGTTAAACCATCATGTTTAAAATGATAATCTGAAACCAAAGTAGTCAGTGTCTTTCCTTGCAAGATATGCAGAAACCTAAGAAACCTTGGAGAACCGTCAGGAAGTAAACTTCCAATTGTCAAAATCAAGAAAATCAAGGAAAGCATGAGGAACTCGTCCAGACCAAAGAAGCCTAAAGAGACGTGATTAACTAAAAGCTACCTGTGATCCTGAGCTGGCTCCTATTACTATGATAAACATGGAAACAACTGGAGAAATTGGAGCTGAGGGTCAGATACAGTCATGTGTCAATGCTGGCTTTCCGACTTTGAGGGTTATGAGTACTGAGGTTATATAGGAGGATGCCCGTGCTTGCAGGAAAGAGATATAAAGTATTTGGTGGTGATGGGCACCCAGTTGACAACTTAACTTTTTTCCTATCCTTTTGGTTTTTCTCTAATTTTAGGATTGTTTCAAAGTAACATGGGATTCCGAGGCTTTGGGGAAAGTAATGCTTCAATTAGCATATCAACCTGTTTATACTTGTATTAGTTTATGCATGCTCCAATGCCTTGCTAAACAATTTTTATCTACATATATTAAAATGTCTATCTGTATGATTGAAGTGTGACATATATTATTGTATTATTTTACTTTCATTGTTTTCAATGTTCTTTGTTTTCGACGTTATTTCTCTTATTCCACTCTGCTTTATTTACTGACATATTCTCTCTTTTTCTAAAAAGATGAGTTTTCGAGTCTTGATAAAATATATTTAGAGGTATCAGCTTAACTTTCACTACTACTTTCACTTATACTTTGACACATAGCATTTAATTATTAGTCCATATTAAATATGCTGTAATTTCTCTTTTGATTTCCTATGAATCCAAGAGTAATTTAACAACATTATTTTTTGAGTCATTTGAAAATGTTTAAGCTATTATTTTATTTAAAACAGAGTCATGTTACTGACTTATTGGAGTCTTTTGGAAAGTCACTTTGTGGTTATTACATGACCAATTTTTATAAATGTCCAGAAATATGTTTTTATTTATGACATGTAGAATTTTACATATATGCATATTTATACACACACAATAGTTCAAGCTTATAAATTATGTTATGTATGTCTTCTACATTTTGCTTATTTATTCTTGTCTTCTTAATCTATAAGCTTTTAAGGTAGGAGTATTACAAATTACATTTACTATTTTTCTGCCTTTTTCCATAAATCTCTCAGATCTGGTAAATACTGGCATGTGTATTGATATTCAAAGTGATTACATCTTTAGCTCAGTTTTTTACCAATATATAATATGTTTTCTTCTTTGGCTTTCCGTGTTGTTTGTTTTTCCCATTATATCAAATATTGGTTGACTTTAAAAATAAAATCTTATTTTTTGTTGTTATACCGAGACGTGTTTCTCACCTACTTTTTCCAATTTTGCATTGGAAGTTATTTTTTATTTCATCTTCTTTTCAACTTTGTATTGGATACATCTTTTCCCTTTAGTTTCAGTCCTGGGATCTATTTTTATTCTTGTTTACCTTTAACATAAAAATTCTATCAAGACTTAAATATCCTTATGACTTCTGCAGATATATTGTTATATTTTTTTTTCTTCATTACAAATACACTAGTGTGTTCTCATGTCAAATTTATTATGTCCACACACACATAATCCCACAACATGTGACTATGCCTAGGTTTCTCCTTTCGGCTCCTTCTAAATTGTTAAGTTGCTTCTTGTAGATAGGCAGGCAGGCAGACAGATAGATAGATCATACCTACCTAAGTATATACATACATACATACATACATACATATATACATAATAGGTGATAGATATTTGCCATTTGTTAAAGGGAACTGGATCACTAGATTGCAGGGACACATGTCTGAAGTCTGTATGCAGCTTGGCAGACTGGAAATTTAGGCAAGAGTTGATGTTGCTTCTTGAGTCCTAAACCCTGCACGGCAGGCCAGGCAGGCTGGAAGCTCAGACAGGCTTTCTATGACGCAAAGGAGACAGAATTCCTCCTTTAGGAAACCTCAATCATCACTGTTAAGGCTTTAGACTGACTTCATAAGCCACAGCAACATTATGAAGGCTAATTTGTTTTACTTTGTCTACTGATTGTAAATGTTAATCACACTTTAAAAACAAAAACTTTCATAGCAATATCTGGTCTAGTGTTTATACATACAACTGGGCACCAAAGCCCAGTCGAGGTGACATGAAATTAACCATTGCAGGTGTTGTGAATACATTCTTTAACCGACCTCTTCTTTAGACAGAAACATTTTAATATATTTAATTCATCTTATTTTCTGCATTTTTTGGCTAAATTCTTATTAGTTTATTTTTCCTTTTATTAGAAAATGTCTTCAAAAGTGTTTCTCAAGTTGTTCTTTAAAAAGTGGTATTTCAAGGTATGGCTGAGAACGTAAGTGCTGTGGTCTTACTTTACATAACAATTTGGCTAACTGTAACATTATCGATTCAAATTTACATTTTTCTTCTAAGTTAGTTTGAAAATATTACTTTGTTGTTTTCTTGCATCTAGTGATATCAGTATGATTTTTCCATTTCAAGGCAATCTGCTCTGTACCTTCGAATGTATTTAAACGATCCTTGGAGTATATATCCTCACTTTATTAGAAGGCATATGTGTATAGGTTTTTTTTTTTTCAATTCTCTGTACAACATTTAATCAAATGACTTTATTTTTTCTTTGAAACCGTGGTTTTCGAAGTTGGTCTCTAGAATCTTCAGCTTTGTTGGAATTGCACATTCTTGTTCCCACATTAGACCCACTGCGTCAGAATCTCTGGGTCCCAACTACCTCTAGGTGATGGTGAACACCTTGTTTAAGGTTTGAACACCACTGCTGTAAAAGATGAAAACTTTCATCATGCTTCCTTTAAATATTCCCTCTTCTCCTTTAGTTGTTCTTGTTTTACGGGACACCTGTTATCCAGATGTGGATGATTTTACATGTCAATGTTTACCCTTTTCTGCTGTTTTATCAGAGGGTTCTTCAGTTGAATCTTTCAACTCCATCTTTTTTCAGGTGTGCTCATCTTACTTTTTTTTTTCCTCAGTGTTTATTTCAACTACTACACATTATACTTACTAGTTCCATTTGATAGTTTGTAATTTCTTGTTTCTTTTTCGGATTAAAAAAAAAAAAAAAAAAACCTCCTTTATCCTTTCAAAGATTTTGTTTTAATTTTAAAATTCTTGCCTATTACAACAATTTCGGCTTACATGGTATATGTTGCTTCATTTGTTGTCATTGGCCATGGGTCTAATCCTCAGCACTTTGGTCATTTGACGTGCAAACTCATTTTCTCTTAGATGTCACCTCCCAGGTCTGGTAAAATGGCTTAGGGGAAGCCCAAAGGACAGATCCAGGGTTGTGAGCTTCTGGTGAGATTAATTACAACGGAGAGAACGTGGCCCTAGCAGGTGGCCAACAAACACAGACGTCTGTTGGTGACTTCATTACTGTGTGCCAGTCCAGCCAGTGTTTAATTTTTAAATTTTAATGGAATGCAGGATTTGCAGGCAATTTTTGAGTTTTAGTTTGCATTACACCAGGTTTTGTGTTTGTTTTTAGTGAATGCAAAATCTAGCAGCTCTCATCTCTTACCAGTGCTACATAAAACAGCTGCCAAGTGATGCCCACTGAGACTTTATCTGCACTATCACGATCTCACACACGATCATCCTGCACACTTGTTTGTCTTCTCAATCTGGAATAGATAATCCTTGAGAGTAAAGAAGAACCTGTCTGATTTCCTTAACATCATAAACCTAGTCACAGGCACAGCAAACAGCACATAGATAGTCTTAGAGGTTTTCCAGTTGTTTTCATTGAATGATGAGTATGTGACACAATTGCTCGGAACTTCTGTGAAACTATCTTCACACTATTGTTTCAATACATTTGATGATGACTAAGTTTTATCCTTTGTGTTATCCATTTTATGTTAAAAGATGGTGAAAAATCTAATATTTTGGTATCTATTAAGGCAAATAAAGATCCCATGAGTGATGAGATGTTATGACTGTCTTGAGTGATTTATCTCTAAGTGTTCAGCAAAACATCTGATACACAGAAGACTACTGAAACACACTATCTATTATGCATCATTAAATAATACTTCTTCAATTTAATACAGAATTATTGATCAATAATCATTACAAATTGTGTTTGTGCAAATAACATCCATGGGCTTATAGCAACATCCATAATGTCTTGTGAAGTTTGTTTTCTTTTAAATAATTTTCTTGTTTAATATTGTTTGTTACATTATCAAGTCCTTCATTTGCGGCTACTTTGGGAAATGAATGGCGGAGCCCTGTTCAGTGTGTGTCATGCTCGAAGCAGAAACATGTCTATAATACTCTTTATTCTTAAGACCAGAAACTGCGACGTATAATACTGGCTTGGGTACAGGTTTAATTGGTCTGTGGAACCCATGGTTGAAAATATTTATTGTTTGTTCAAATGTTTTATTTCTTTGTAGACAGTGACTGACTGAGAAACCAGATAAGCAGAACACACTGGAAATAAATCCTTATTATACATGATTATTACAATGCAGGGAAGCCCAGTAGCTTTGACAGAGAAGACAGTTCTTGTACCTTCCCTTAGGAATTCAGAAGCATGTTTAACATTTACAACTCGTGAGCCACTCTTTCCTTAACATATAGAAAATTCTTTGTGATGCACTTTGGACATAGAAAAGCCTGTTCACATATCTTCAACATGTCTGCGATTTATTGAGAGGAATAAAATACTTATTAATCATTTGAGTTCACAATATCAAATAATTTTTCAACATGTCCAGATGAGCCTGTCCAGTTAAATTCTATCATCAATTGCGGGAGATGGCAGAGACTTGGGCTTGAGTGTCAATCTGTCTTCAGATGCAGTTTTAATTTCACCTTCCACCAGTGCATCAGTGGCTTGACAGTGAATTACGAGTTTCCCACTCTTAGCTGGATAAGTCACTCACAGAAATTTTTTTTTTAATAGCGTGACCCAATTCTGGAAGAATTATTTTAAATAAATGTGACTGTTTTCATGAAAATAAAAAATATATTTTTTACATGTAGAATAAGCCACATGACATATAAAATAGGAATTCTATACACTATGCACTACTCTCTTCAACAATCCTTCAATGAATTCTTAAACTCAGTTTTTGTCAGTGAAGAAGAAAACTTGTGTAGTGAAGAAATATCTTTCTATTAATAATTCCATAGACCAAGGTAAGCCTCATAGTCAGATTACATCCCAAAATGACAGGGTACTTTTAAATACACAACTTAATATCATTGCTGTAGAACACTGAAAGATAATCAATTAAATGTGTTGCCCAGGCCGGGCATGGTGGCTCATGCCTATAATCCTAGCACTTTGGGGCGCCGAGGTGGGTAGATCACCTGAAGTCATGAGTTCAAAACAAGCCTGGCCAACATGCTGAAACCCTATCTCTTCTAAAAAATACAAAAATCAGCTGGGTGTGATGGTGGACACCTGTAATCCCAGCTACTTGGGAAGCTGAAGCATGAAAATTGCTTGAACCCCCAGGGCAGAGGTTTCAGTGAGCCAAGATCACACCACTGCACTCCAGCCTGGGCAAGAAATGAGACTCCATCTCAAAAACAAACAAACAAAAAATAAATATGTTGCCAACACTGATAGGATACAGAAATATAAAACAGCAGTTTTCTTTTTAAGGAAGGAAATTTCAGATAACTGTGTTTTAATGACTATCCACTCTAATAGAAACCAGTAGTTAAAAGTATTTAACAATAAAACAATTGATGCTGAATAGTGTGAGTAAAGTTTAGGCTATGTCAGTGAATACCTAGTGTGACCATGAGGCGATCGAAATGGAGACTAAATGTGTTTGTGCATTCTACCTGGTTTATACAAGACTCATAAAGGTATTCAGTGTCATTTTAGGGATGACATTAGATCATGAGTGCGCAGAATTCAACACAGTGCCTTTTGTATAGTGAGTGCCCAAGATAGGTGGGCTGTTATTGTAGCTACTATTGTAATAAGTTATTTTAGATACCGTTTAATGCCAGGCTGTTCAAGTAACTCCATGTGAATATGCCTTTTCTGAATATCATTGCTTTATGAAAAGATATCAATTGTAAACCAGTGGGTCTCAACTGAGGTTGATTTTGCCCTACAGGGTACATTTGGCAATGCCTGGAGACTTTTTGACTTTCGTGATGTGGGAGGGCTTGTTAAAGGCATCCAGTCAGGGGAGGCCCAGGGGACGCTGTTAAACATTCTAAGATGCACAAGATAACCTCCCGCCAACAAAGAATGATTCTGCCGATGGTGTCCATGGTGCTGAGGTTGAGAAAGCCTGTCCTAAATCATGTATGTGATTTTCTTGTTTTGCTTAGTTGTTGTAACAACTGAGAAACAGCAATAATAAAAATGGAATATGCCATGTCAGTTCTTCACCTGTCCCCGCAGCCCTGCTGTAGCCAAACAGAACATGCAAGGGAGAAGGCGGAAGAAAAGAATTCTTACAGAAACAAGACAAGGAAAGAAGAGAAGATAATGAGTCAATGAGATGACAGGCAGAAAAAAATTGATGAATGTCTCTCATTCCAAATTACAGTTGTGAAAGAATGGGTTGGACCTGCGCTTAAAAATTTAAAAAGTTGGCCAGGCATGGTGGCTCATGCCTGTAATCCCAGCAATTTGGGAGGCTGAAGTGGGAGGATCACCTGAGGTCAGGGATTCAAGACCAGCCTGACCAACATGGTGAGATCCCGTCTTTATTGGGGGTCAGGTGAAGTACAACACACAAAACACCTGAGGGGTTTTCTCGTGCTTTTGAGTGTCACTGGGTCCTGGTGGCGGAGGGCAAGGAGGGTCTATGGCAGGAATTAGCCCCATCACACTGGGCAGTCACCTGGTTCCCTGAAATGTGCTCACAGCCTTATTGTGGAAATGCGGAAGTATTAGGAAAACACAGTTGTAAAATTTACCATGCATATGGACATCACACACACCCTTTCCAATCTTGTCTCTTTCAAATAAATTATTTGTGCAGGACTCAACAGCCACGAAGCGGCCTTCCCAGAAGTGGCTGTGGTTGGAGTGGCACCCAGGCTCTGTTGCCCGCTGTCAGGGCTGATACAATGCACAGGTAAACAGCCGAGATAAAAGGAACAGCAGGAGAGAGACAAGTGGAGTGTGGCAAGACGCCCTCCAATTTTCCTCTTTTTTGTGAAGAGGTCAAAGGTCCATCAAGCATGATTAAAAGTTTAATTAAATAGGCTTGAATTCTAGTTTAAAGTATCGCTTCACTCTCCACTGGACACTTTAAGTTTTCCAATAAGATGCTAAATCCCAGTTGCCATAGAAATTTTACTCCCTGAAATGTTATTAAAAGTAGGTTTTTGTTATCTGGCAAAACTCATCATGTGGATTACTGTTGATAATGATACGGAGATTCCTTGTGAGGTGAAGTAAGAAGCAAGGAAACTGGCTTTTGTTGAGACTAGGAATGCCACTGCTGTTCCTCATTTTGCAGGCATGCTCTCATTTACTTTGCTTCACCAAAATCGCAGGTGAGTATTACCACTCATTTGATAGTTGAAGAAACTGAAACACGGAGACAAAATATTTTGTACAAGATCACAGAGCTGAGAATGTGGGGAGCACCAAGGTCTGTGGCTTTCAAGCCTTTGAACCCAACACCACATTCTGTCTCCAATCATCTCGAAAGGAATGCATGATTTATCTTCCAAAACAGAGTTTCCAAAAATTAAATACTATTTACTGAGAGCTGATAGGATTCTACAGAACAATAAAATCTCTAAAGCGCATTAAAACGAACTGTAAAAATATTAAATGTGCTCAGGCTGTAACTTGGTTCCCTAATGACTGGGAAATATGACATCATGGATGGACAATGTCTGTGTGCCAGCAATTTGGCTTCAGTCTAAGGGAGTTGCAAGAGAAAGGAACACTGGAAATTCAATGTCTGCTTCTCTGGTGCAGAGGTTTGGTTGTTTCTCTGCCTTGAGTCGCACGCTGTGACATCATTCTAACAGAAATAGAAGAACGGCTTGCCAAATTTAGGACATGCATGAACTTTGTGATTTCATACATTTGAAATACATTCAAATCTTTAGAAGTCGGTTTGTGAACTATAAAAGAAAAGAACATGACTTCCTTTTTCCAAGAAAAGTGCCTCCCAACGTCTTCTTGGACATCGTATTTCCTCCACAAAACCAGACTTCAATGAGCTAAGTGTGAGTAAATTAGAAACATATGTACCAAATTGTCTCTGGGTCTGACTGCTATAAAGAAAATGCTCAAATCCTCTAACAATGAATATGACAATCTGAAGACTTGGGTACACATTAAACCTGCTTAAAAACTCGTAATTCAACACCTTTATGAGAGTGTAACTTACCAGTATGCACCAATTCTAACACTTAGTACTGTGTTGTTAGTTCTTCGTAAAACCAAGTCTAAATGCAACTTAAGATAAGATACTCCTTTGTAGCAGTTCCTCCAAGCAGCTAAGTCACCCCAGAATGACAAAATAAATTTAAAAAAATACAAACAAAAACAAAAAGCCAAACTCAAAGAGGGGGAGTCATACTTTTGATCTGGGCATTTCCATTTCTTTTCTGAAAGATGAGACAGGAGAGATAGTTTTTGCATTCGAAATGGCTATCAGAATTTTTTTTTAGTGTTTGTCTTACAGAAACTGAAATTGATTTATGTTTGATAAATGGCACCCAATACAATGCAAATACAGAAGAAATCTATAACACATTGTAGCTAAATATCAACACTTTATCAACCCCTCAACACATCTCCTAAGTTGTCTGCACTCTGATTTATTTTCATGTTATTGGGAACTGATTATAATTGTTTTCATTTGCATTTGAGAATGCTTGCACTCCCAGAAGATTTACTCTAGAATCTTTACTTTGAGAAGATTTGGAATGACAATAGCTGTCATTATCTTACTTTTAAGTACATTTTTATGCATGATCTATAGATCTTAAAAAAATTCAAGAAGTTTTAAAATCCATAATTTATGTCTCAATTCTCACTCCATATATTCTTATATCAGCAGCCCCGATATATCATAACATCTTTGACAAACCCTGGGTTCTGTTCACCTTATAAGGCATCGTCTCCAATGGAATGTAGCCAGCCTTGTGTATGTCATCAACCTTCAAAGATGGGTTCTGTTTCAGTGCGGGATGACTGTGTTTTGGCAAGAGGCAGTGAAGTCTTGAGTGTGGGGGGATTTAAAAATCAATCTAATCTTTCATAACAGCACCAGCAGCCCTTTTAGTTTTAATGTCCCCAAATAATAGAGAATGGTTGTTGAACTGGATATAACGGGCTCAGCAGATTGTTTTCCTAATTGGTGTTTTTTTCGTCTTAGCTTCAACTCTGGTGTTTTCCTTCCGGATTTGAATGCAGCATTTCCTCAAGTGGGAGCCAGAGGAACGGGAGAGTCCCAGCCTTGGTGCAGGGCTGTGCAACCTGGGCTTTGTCGAGACAGGATTGCATTACCGTGACGTTTAAGGAGGAAAAAACAAGCTGCTCTGAATTGTGTCAATCTCACTTGTGATCTATTTTTGAACAATGCACTAGAAAGATACTCCCGTTCACACAGAACTAGTGATTTACCCTCTGGTGGATTCTACCCTTCCAGCTGCTTGGCGATAAATAAAGCCAGAGCGGAGAGAGACTGTAAATAAAAATTAACTGCACTCAACTGGCTCCCCAATGCTTTCATTTCTGCATGCTTGTTTGATGAGGTACTTTTCAAGTCCTCTTAATTGCGATATAAAATAAGGCCTCTGGTAATCAAAAGTTCTAAAAAAAAAAAAAAAAAAAAAACGTTTGGAGGGAGGTTGTCCACTTTGGTTGTCCTCAAATTTTTCGTGTTGGTTTTTCACTTCCCAACCTCATTGCCGTTTCAATAACTCCAGGGTATATGACACACACAAACCTGGCATTGCCGTGGCCAGACAGAGAATCAGGAGCTCTGATCCTCCCACCGATACCCACCATAGTGTGGAAACTCTCCTGTCTCTTTTACCGAGCCAAGACAGTGTTAGACAGCCTTCAAAGAAGTGCTTTAACAATTGAGAGAGAAATATATACGGAGAGAGAAAGAGACAGAGACAGACAAGCAGATAGACACATATGCACATACAGAGGGAAGGAGACCAAGCTGGAGGGCAGATAATAGGAAGAAATAGAGAGACCGATATAAAGAGACAGAGAAATGGAGAGAGACAGATACATACAGGGAGAGATAGCCAGAGGGAATAGAAAGGGAGAAACAGAGAGAAATACGGAGAGGAATAGAGGCAGAAAAATAGAGTGAGCGCAACAGATAGAGAGGGGGAGAAAAGCGAAACAGAGCAGCAAGGCAGTTACACACTATGAATTCCTAAATCAGCGAGTACCCATGCGTGTATTTGGTCACCACTATTTACTCGTTTATGGGCGTCTGTCTGTCACTTTCCTTTGTCCTGAGTGGCTTGCTGTGGACATAGTCTCTATTTGGCTCTCGGGCTAGTGATCCTTTCAGGGAAATTTAGTGGCTCCACCCCTCAGCTCTATGTGTGTCTAGCGACTTTGGGCCTTGAAGTTGGAGACTTTCCTTCGTATAATAAAATCTGCACCACAGCAGCTTTCTCCTGTCACTAGAAGCAGAAAACAGCTCTTGCTTTTTCAGTGTCCGTGGGCGGTAACTGGCTGCCCTTTCAGTTCTGGATTTCCGTCTAAGATGTCCTAATTTTGAACAGAACAAACGGCACTTGCAGCACCCAACCCATCAGGAAATCCTGTTGTCTCTGCCTTTGGAAGATTCAGAACCTCATGAACTGTCACCATGTCTCTGCTACTCACCACTGCAGCCGGAACCACCGTCCTCTGTCACTGGATTTGCATGTGTGCCCTCTGGGTCCCTGCTCCACAGCCTTCAGGCTATTCTCACCCCAGCAGCAAGAGAGTCGCCGTGCAAGCCAACCACACGTGCTCACTTCAGCAGCACAGCTCCTAAAACTGGAACATAAGAGAAGAGGAGCATGGTCCCTGCATAAGGATGACACGGAAATTAATGAGGCATTCCATATTTTTATGAATATACTAAAAGTGACTGAATTGTAGGCATGGAGTACACATTTTAAGGCACGTGAATTATATCTCAATTCAGCTACTGTAACTAAATAAACAAAAGCAGATCATGCCCATCCTCTGCTCAAAACTCTGTCGTGGTTGTTTATTCCATTCAGAGTAAAATCTGTGTTTTTAAAAGAGCCAAAAAGCTTCCCATGATCTAACGTCCTCCACCCCCATCATTTACAATCCGACCCTTTCTCCAGTTATTTCTTAACTCGCGTCAGTCGGATGCCAATTTGCACCGTTCCAGGAATGTGGCAGGTACCTCCCACCTCAGCTGTCCCCACGTTAAGAATCCCGTAAAGACAGGTGGACTCGCGTCCCCAAAATTTGGTTCAATGTTGAGAGCAATGATGCCACGCACACACACAAACACAAACACAGACACACACACACACACACACACACACACACACACCCCAAGACAGTGTAACAAGGTATATTTACGTAACAGGAGAACAAGGTGAACTTCTTAAACAGGTCTCAAATGGTGTGAAAGAGCAAGGAAAGGTGCATAGCTAGGGGTTTAACTGTGGTGGGCAGGTGGGTGGGGTTGGGTAAAGGTGCCCAGAACGGGGGGCTTGTGTGAACTGAATCTTCTGCCACTGTCCACGTGGGAGCACTCGGGCTTTCTTCTCAGCTCGTCCAGATGTAGGACAAGCTCAGATGAGGACCAGGACCAGCATTTGGCCAATGTGGCTTAAATGATTTCAAGCATCAAAAAATGGAGTCAGCGTCTTTATCACAGAGCTATTTGCTAAAACCTCAGGAGCTCAGTAAGTCCTATCCTGAATACGCCCTGCAAAATTCCCCTTCATCCCTCGTTGGTTTCTCCCCCATCTGTGTTCTTTGCTTGGTGTTGACTTTTTCACACATCACTGGTCACCTTCTCATGTGTCCTGTCATTTTCTTAAAATACTTAGAATTTGCTGTCAGGGTTCCCCTGACTCCTCTCCTGACCTGCTAAAAATCAGCTGCTTGAGGGCAGGGGTCTTTGTTCCAAACGCAGATGAATCCCACATGTCTGCAGCAGACCTGGCACCCAGGAGATGACCCATAGGTACACACTGAGTGAATTCAGATGCTTAAGAAGCGCTCAGCATCCACTCAATAACCAGGTTCTATAGGTTGGTGCAACAATAACTGTAATGGCAAAAAAAAAAAAAACGCACTTAATTTTTCACCAGCCAATTGTTGCCAAATTCTCTTTGAGGGCTCACCTTCTCAATAATTTTTTAACCTGAATCTTAGCCCTTGGAGCTGTCAGAATTTTACCAGTAGTTAAAGTATTAAAGTAGTATCATGCATATGAGAAGCAAATTAGATATTTATACCAGAAATTGTAATGATCTCTGACAGCTAGGATTATTAAAGTTACTGAAAAACTAGCTTGATTTTGAATGTCTGCTCAAAGATAAGTCATTAAGTTGTAACTGTAAAAGTTTATGGCATTTTTTTTCTTTTTTTTATTGCATTTTAGGTTTTGGGGTACATGTGAAGAACATGCAAGATTGTTGCCTAGGTACACACAAGTGAGACAGGATGACCAAGGTAGTGTTCTAAGAGGCTGTGAGGTAAGGCGGGGAGTTGGATTCTAGTCTGTTTCTACCACTAATTAACTCTTGAGTTACTTCATCCCCAATGCTGACCAATCTATTGCTATAATAGGACTAACATGAATGCGATGAGAGTATATTTATTTTCTTATATGCACTGTTAGGGTAACACACAATAGAAGTACCGAGTTGTCCTTTACTTGGCTAAAGAAGACACTAAAAAGACCCAAAAATCTGCATATAACATGTAATGAAGGCCTTTCACTTTGATGCATTTAGAACTTATTCTCTCTGGATTTATATCTTGCACTGGCTGGAATAACAGTGGTGACTGGGTGTGCCTTTAACCTTACTTTCTGATGTCATGACTTCTCTGAGGATTTGGGGGGTTTGCCATTAGGATCATCTTTTAGCAGTAGAATTTAAAAAGAAAATTCTAGGGACAGCACTCTGGTTGAAGATCAGCACACTCCCTATACGTGCAACCTCTTCTTAGAATTTCCCTCCGCTTCCTGGCATTACCTGCAGCCAAGATTCATGATGGAGAGTCAGCATCCTCAGCAGCCATTTATGCAGGAAGCCACATGTTCTCCTGCATCCCAGAGCCTGAGTTCCAGAGGTGGGTCTCCTGTCCTCCGTGATTCTCAGTGTCACCTTCCACACCGATCCCCAGAGCTTCCACTGCTCTTTTGAAGTTTGTGACATCTAGTTTTACAGATTTTAGAGGTTCTACTTTTTCTGTCATCAAGTAAGCTTCAGCTCATTTCTTCTATTCTCCAGAAACTTATTTCCTATTTATTAGACTTGCCATCTCAACACTTCGTTTCATTCTTAGAGACTGCAGTGCTTTTGCCATGACTCGCTGAAACGTTGCACTGTCTGTTCCTTTACATACTTATCGCCATGACTTTACTGCTTCTGAGCCACTGACATATAGAAATCCCCTGAATTTGCTAACACTCTGATGTGAATAATCCAGTTGTCCCATTCTCCGATCACATTCACCTCTTATTGCTTTGCTTCCTTTGCTTAAGTGCAACATAAAAACGATGCAGCCTCATACAGACCCTTTATTTTCTCTTTATCAGTTCCTTCTGTCTTTATTTCTCTACTCATCTGGTTTATATTGCCAGGCTCATAAATAAATCTATCCCCTCGCAAATATTCTCACTTCCATTCCCTCCTTTTCCTCCTAGAAACATTTTAACCCTAGATGATTCAGAAATGTCTTCATTGTGCCTGTAAAGACCAATACTGCATCACATCATTAAATCTGGCAGATAAGCATCATCATGTGTTCATAAATTTCAAAACAAAATGGTCACTCAATTTTATATTATGGTCAGCTAACCCTCACAGGCTTCCTGGCTTCCTATGCTATTTCATATGTCTTTTTTTTTTTTTTTTTTTTTTTCAAATTTTCTACTTCTCTTCCCTTGGGTTATGAGTCATTAGTGACTTTTCCATCAGATCAGAGCTGTGATTTTCTTCATTCACCAAATCTGTGAGTCTTCTTGCACCTGCACCGATTTTCATGTTTAGTTTTAAATTGTGCAAGTATACAATGATGCCAAATGTGGATTCACCTTCTGTGACGAAGTAAAAATGTTCACTAGGCAATTATTACATCCTTCACTTTTTAGGATTGGGGGTATAGTAGTAAAAATGGTAGATTAAATTTCCTTTCACATTGAAATTTTATTCCAGTGGATGAATAAACAGATAAGTAACTAAGATATTAGATAATTACAACTAAGATATTAGGTATCTACTTTCTCAGCAAATTTCAGCACACAATACAATGTTATTAACTGCATTTATTGCCTGCTTATCTCGTGGTATACATTCTCTTTCTAGACATTCATCTGAGATAACCGCATCTTTTCACCTTTACCCTTTGTCTTCTTCATTTACCATCCCGTAGTTTTCATGTCTCTTTAGTCTCCATCTATCCGGGAGAATTTCTTCAGATTTCTTTGTGTTTCATGACCTTGACACTCTTGAAGAGTACTGGGCAGTTATTTTGTAGATTGTCCGTCGATTTCAATGTATCTGATGGTTTCTTAGGATTAGATTGAGGTGATGAGTATTTGGTGAAAATGCTCAGTCTCCAGCAGTTCTTTATAGCAGTGTAGAAAAGAACTAATACACCCACCACTGTGCGGTTCCTCAGTTCTCAAGGTCCTGGCCCTTCCTGATTTCTTCTCTCCATTTTTTCTTTAAAGTCTTCACATAAAAAAATATATATGTCTATGTTTCAAGATTTTTAATTACCCTTAGAAAGAAAAAGGATGACTGTTCTATTTTTCCTAGAAACAAAATGCTAGTAGAAGCAGAAGCCTATTTTCTAACTTAAAAAAGTTTTTTTTGGTATTTTTGAGATTGTCTTAACTTTGCAACTTAACTATTCATAGAATTAACAGGTGCATAAGGTTGAGTGTTTCTATTTGATAATATGAAGTGCTTTTCTGTTTGTTCAAATCTATGTTTGTGCTTTTCAGGGATGGTTTTAAATTTTCTTCCTGTTACATTTTACATTTTGCAAAGTTTATTAGCAAGTTTGTTAAGCTTGTTTTCAAGGGAGAACCGTCATTATTCAAATTGTAAATTGTGTACTCTCTACCACTCTATCTTTTTAACTTGTTATTGTTTGTGATATGAAAGCTATTACTGCATAATACTAAATCTTTCATTGTTTGAGATGGCTTTCTTATTGCTTATGTAGAATTTTCTAGTTATATTATCGTATTATCTGCATAGATAGAATATTTTGTTTGTTGTTTTTATCAAATATTATGCCTCTGGTTACCTTATTTTACCTAATTTCATTGACTAATTCCTCTGGTACATTGTTAAGCAGTAATACGGATACAGTTTTTCAGGAATAGGATCAAGCTGATATATGAGGAATTAGAATAATGCCCCTATGAAATCATCTGGCACTAGTGAGGTTTTAGTTTTTTGTTTGTTTGCTTGCTTGCTTGCTTTGTTTTTGTATAGTTCCTGAAATACATTCTTTGTAGAAACTAATGTTTACATTTTCTGTGCTTAATCGAGTCCGTTTGGAGATGCAGGTGAGTCATGCACCAAGTTGCTTCCATTGCCACTTGCTTGTTTCTGAACTTGCGGAGACCACCTGTAGACTGCGGTATGATGGTTCTGGTGACCAAGATGACAAGGAGAGTGAGTCGTATTTGAGTGAGATGACTGCTAGCAGAATGTGCTGCTGTGCACCTGTTTCTAATTGCCGGGACTCTAGTGTTGTGCTTCCTAAGCGAAATCTTTGCTTTTCAAGCTACTTCATTATTAACTCAAGGAGTGTTACTAAAAATGGGGGAAAGAGCTTCTCTCACACACTGTGCTTGACTTTCATTTTGGAAAGCTATCACAATAAAATTGTTTTACTTCATTCCTTTTGGTATTTTATCTCCTAATGATTCATAAAATTCTGCTAACATTTCAGATAATTTTTTCTTCTCTTATGCATGAATTCATTGTTCCTGATTTGGATAAGATGGTACAATATTTCCAGAGCCTTCTAATATCCTTCATTCTGGTTATGTCATCAATATAATGATTCACAAGAATGTCCAGAGGGACCCTGTATTTCCTAACACATGTCTCCATGAGACAGGAGCAATGACTCTTGATGCGGCCTTGTAATATGCATATATTTTTCAAAAGTCATTGCTGAATAAAAGCACATTGAGTCTTAAATTCCTTATCAAAATGGAAAACAATTCAAAAAGCAAAACAAAACAGACTAAAGAAGTGTATTTGTACTATTTATAATCCCAGGGCATTAAACACTTATTTCTGAACATGGATAATATTTCTTCGATTTTTTTCACTGTTTCTTTTGACAGCTAATGATTGGCTGTACCTACCTACAATTTGCTACATTGTCTGACCAGCCAAACTTAGGGAATTATGTGAAGATGTGGTGATATAATTCTCTTCTTCCTCTTCCAAATATTTTATGTTTTGAGAGTTTTTTTTTCTGTCTGGTAGCCTGGTTCTACACATGATGTTTCAACTATGAATCTTAGGAAAAGTCATCTGATTTGTTCTGATTTAAATAGTTCTCAATGCTGGCACAGTTGTATTTACTATCAGAATTTTAGTTTTCTATTTTCAACCACTATGAACAATTCTGTACTTTTTAGAAAATTTCTAATTTACTAATATTTTTAAAGTGGTTGATCAATTGATCAAGAATGATTTTATATATATATATATGTGTGTGTGTGTGTGTGTGTATATATACACACACACATATATTTATGTGGTTCT
Organism: Saimiri boliviensis; assembly: GCF_048565385.1. Lineage (NCBI taxonomy): Eukaryota > Metazoa > Chordata > Mammalia > Primates > Cebidae > Saimiri > Saimiri boliviensis. Next base: position 116,053,902 of record NC_133456.1, on the reverse strand, counting down.
ATGACTATGTATACACACACATTTAAGAGGGAGTCACAGAACTACATACCTATATGTCTGTCTATGCATAGCTGACTGAGACTAATTATGTGTATAGACACAGTGCTTATATATGCCATATATATGTATGTATATATATATATATATATATATATATAGTTGATTGATAGGCTGAGACTAATTATATATACACACAATGTGTATATATAGAGATAAATACTATACACACAATGTGTGTATCTCTAATATGTGTATATATATAAACACACGTATATTCATAATTATTCTTGATCTATCAATCAACCACTTTAAAAATATTAGTAAAATTTTATAGAGGTAGCTAATAAGATTCAGAAAAAATGTATAATATGTACATATATACACAATGTGTGTATATACCATGTGTGTATATAGATATTTATATAGAGTCTTCAAAATGGAAATTTTCCTGCATGTTATAATGAAAGCTGGATTCCAACCCCTCCAGATAGAGAAGTATATACTGAAATGGTTAACAGTCTAAAATGAATGTAGAAGAGTATATTCTAAAGGTATTAGGCTAAATGCACCATAATGTTGGATTGGTTCAAATTTACTCATATCAGTGTATTTATCACAAGATTCAGGACTTACTGTATGGTTTGAGCAACAGAAGTTAGCTTTAATAACATGCTAGGTTTGTTACCGAAGTTCAGATTCAGTGGTAGGCCACAGTCACAAGACCATCTCATGATGAAGTCAAAAGAGGCATATTTGAAAGTGAAGCACTGACATCCTGGAAGAACTCAATGGTTTCTGTTTTCTGTAACCTGAAGATGAAGTTGCAAGAGGCTGCATGGGACCAGGATCTGAAGAAAATAATCATATTGAAAAGGCCAGGTGGGGCTGCTTTTCCATCAGAAGCAAGGTAGTTACATTAACCATGAGAAGAGGAAGGGTCTGTGGTGATGGGAAATTGATTGTCAGGTCCCAAAGTTGAAATAATGGGGAGCTTTGTTGAGATATATAAGCAGGACTATTTTGCATCTAATGGGAAGAAAGCTAGCTCAGTTATTATCATTTTGGGGATTTTAAGACTAGCACCCACTTGACAGACCTGACACCTTGATTGAAGGCATTTCTATGTCTCTTTGAGAAAGATCCCTGCAAAACAGCCACTTGCCTGTATTATGACTCTTCCTCTAAGCCTTCCCACTGGGATTAGCTGTCATGCACCAAAGTGACAATGTGTGATGCATAAAGAAAACACCATGATTTTTCTTGGGATATTAAATACTAGCACTGAAGTGATGTTAATACTCAAAGTCAAAACCAAAGAAAACACGGTAGTCACCAGTCAGAGCAGGGGCTCACGGAGGTCGGAGGAGAGGTCGAGACGGTCCAGCATGTTTCACAGTGAGAGTGCAAACGCAAATCAGGAGGTTTTGAAACCTGCAGAATTTCATCTTGGTTTCTGGATCAGTGGAGCAAGACGTATTGGGTAGGAAAAGCCAGAAATAAGCCGTTGAATTGATACAGCCTATGTGAACAGTAAGTCAAAACTGGAACCGTGTCTTGCTAGAATTGCAGAATTAGGGCCAGCACCACATACTAGAAAGTTACAACATTTTTAGTTTGTACAGCATCCACATTTGAATTATTAGTTTGCTAAGTGCTGATCTTGGAGACTGAACATGAATTTTTCTAACCATAAATAGGTGGGGAAGCTCATTGCAGGCAAGGTTCAGGATATGGTATGTTTACTAAATAAATATCAGGTATATGGCTATACCTGGTATTTTGACCTAATAAGTACTTTAATTCCCATTAGCAAAACTACTCAAAAGCATTTCACATTCATGTGGCACTGACAGAGATGTATTTCATTGTCTCAACTTAGAAGTTCATCAGTTCTCTTGCCCTTGGTTATAAAATTGTTTGTGAGGACATTTTTTGCCTTACTGCTCTGTAAGTTATTACACCAATCCATTGAGTTCATGGTAGCTATGCTAACTGAATCTATTGAGCAGGAAGTAGCAAGTATCCTACATATTTTAGTAAGGCACTTGTATGCCCAAGGACAAAAGATCACACTCACGGAAATTCAGAAACCTGTAATACTAGAGAAGAGTCTAGTGTCCACAGCTCTTGGGTATGACAAAAATTTAACTCTGAAACTAGACACCTGTTGCTTCAATTTGCACAGCTCATGAGGAAAGAAAAAGCAGATATGCTCACAGGGTATCTGGATTTTGGAGGCAACACAGGCTGCATTTTGTGTACCAATCCGTTGAGCAGGTTACCAGTAGTACTGACAGTGTTAAGAGAGGCGTGGAATAGTAAAAGTCTTCTCTTAGAAATGGTTCTAAGGTCCAGTGTAAGCTAATTTTAATTTGGGATGTCCACGGCAGACACAGATGTCATGTGGTTTTCTAAGAAGCTGTTATAATCCCAGGATTTTGGTATTAGAACATGTACTTTGCTACCAGCAAGTACTCTTCAGGCTTGCTTCTGGCAATCCTAATGAAGACAGGACACCTGGTCATGCACCTGAGGTGATTTTGATCCTAGAGCTAATATCATGAAGTAAGCATCATCTTCTGCAATCATAAAGTTGTGTGTGCACAGCAGAATTCCAAGTTTCAATGGAATTGTATGTATAATGCAATCTGAGAACAGATGTGCAAAACACAAATCAACCTCATAACCTGGTACCTCAGTGTTCTCATGATACCTGTGCCTTCTCGTTTACTGCTTCATTCTCTCTCAGTCATTATACTAACTCAACAACCTAAAGTTACATGAGAACCAAAATAGTTAAGTACCTAGGAATTTCATTGCCACTTTTGTCCAGTTGCAATCTTTGGCAGCACAGGGAGCTTTCAATGATCAGTTAACAGAAGAGGAAAAGCCCTGTTGTAGAGATCTTTCTACCTGTTACACTGCTACTAGCAGAAAGTGAATGTCAAGTACAGTTTCAATTAAAAGTGGTCCTCAAAATTGTAGTGAAAGGAAAGCCTCTAAGTGAGTACAACTTCAGGTTGTATATCTGGTTATGTATGTTTTCTATGAAGTTAAATGACTCGAAATAATCTATAATAACCAGAGACCATGGTTAATGGGGTAGTCGTTATTACAGTCTTAGCAAGGATAAGAAAACTATCAACAAGAACGTTTTTGGAAATGGTAGCTTGGTTGGCCCTTTGGAAGTGGGTGGAGGATGAAAAGAAATTTGTGTTTCATGGAAATCCTTAATAGAAGAAATTCCCTGCAGAGGAGCTATCAGTAATCAGGTGAAAAAGGTAACACAGAATGTGCCTGTCAATCAAAACTACCCACAATTACGTAACGGTTCATGAACAAAGTGGTCTCAGCAGCAGGATTAGAGGCTTTGTGTAGGGTCAACAAAATAGAATCCTACTCAACAAGGTGACTGGGTTAGTGCTCCTGGTGGGGGCTCAGTTTTTAAAGGAGAGACAGTAACTAATTATCCTTTACAGCACTATTCCATGAAGAACCAGCCATCTACCTGGTGGCAAGTTGATTGCAGCAGATTCTTTTAATTATGAAAAGAGAAGTCCTTGGTTTTACATATGTCCATATAGATTTCCCTTCATTTTCTGCAACATTTCTACCAGAATTACTGTTCATAGACTTTTAGAACATCTTGTTAATTACTACTAACAAATGCCTCATTTTACAGCAATAGAAGGTACAGTAGGGGACTCACACCCATGAAATACACTGGTATTTCCAGGTACCTTGTCATTGTGGACGAGCGGGCTTGATGGAACAATACAATGACCTCCTGAAGGCTACATCGTAATGGCAGCCAGGAGACAGCATCTGCTGCTTTTGGGTTGTTGGCTTAAAGAACACTGTTTGAACCTCTAATCCACAAGCAATATATTGTGTTGGTGATACCACAGTAAGAACTTGGAGCCACAGGACAAAGGTAGGATCAGCCTCTCTCATTTTCTCTTTAATAGATCACAGAGAAATGGTTTCCTTCCTATTCTCAAAAGCTTGAGCTAATAGAACGCGAAGGTCATAGTGACCAAGAGCACAAGGCTTTCTCTAGAGAATATCACCACCATTTCATCAAGTTGTGTACAGGGCAGCCCACATGGCCCATCTGGGCTCCTCATACTGTTGAAAAAACAAACAGCAAATGTATACGTACATAATGTTTTTTGTGGGTGTATAATATAGATATATGTAAATGTAAAAACAGATGCAAATTATATATTTTGCATATATATGGTGTAAGTATGCCTTGGAAGAAAAATAAATGTGTCCATATGAAGTCATTTGACTAAATGAATTTTAAGAACAAGAAACATGAAATTTGACCACACATAACCTGTATCTCCAGTGGGTTCTACAATTTGATCTTACTCTGAGAAACTTACTTAATCACTTTTTAACTTGGTTTCCTAGACTCAAAATGGGACAACAGTCATAGATATCTCATAGACATATTAAAAAGACTAAATGGCATAATTTATATAAAGTCATAATTCACGCGAAGTGCTCAGCACTTCTTTCCAAGGAAATACTCAATAAAAATGATTTAGTATGCTCATATATTTATAGAGATATATTTATGCACATATATGCATATACATCTCAGACACAGATGATAGATTAGACAGTGACCATTCATCACATATTTTTTGAATATTTTATTTCTAGGAAAATCACAGTGAAATTGTAAACGGTAATGTTTTTTGATGTAAAATTTACAGTTTAAAAAATGATAGTCATGAAAGCAACAAACGGTTTTGTACATATGTAATTTATTGTTTGAACAATGTCCAGAGAAACATCCAAATACATTGATGTGTATGGATTAAAAATTTGAAACTTTAATTATGCTTAACTATTTTATATTCCTTGTATTATCCCCAGAATGATATTTTATTCTGCTCTCTGGATTCTTGCAAAGTATTAGTAATGATGTTAAAATTATCATTCCTAAATGGTTCCCTAGGTTATACATTTTGTCATCCCTCAGCTTTCAACCACATTTTCTCATAGGCTTACAATTTATAGTACAGAATTTGCTAGGAATGCGTCTGGGACCATTTTTCTTAGTACTTAGATGACTTGTTTTAAAATTTAGGTTGAAATTGGTACAGATTTTGTTTTAGTAAATCACTCGCCTTAAATGTCATTACTAGGATGACAACTCTCTCAGCCCAGCCTCTAACTCACAGTCTGCCTTGATATGGGGTTTATAGGGCTATAATTAATCCTGAGGCAAATTGAAATACCCAGGATCATTTCGTGGGATGTTTTTTAGCTGTATAATTCCTCCCACACTGGTGCTCAATCTGTGCATTTTCCAAATATGCTTGCCAGAGAAGAAACACTGCCGAAAACAAGCTTGAAATAGACAAGTGAAAGGGAAAGCAAGAGAATTTAAAAGTTTAATGAGATCCAAAATAAGTTAATGGGGTTAGGGGATTTTTTGCCAGTTTTTGGCCAATTGCAATTAATCAGCTTGGCTGTTAACAAGACCGAGAAGAAAAATTTTTACTTAACTCCTTTAGGACACATAAATACAGACTGATTTTTTTTCCAGGAGTTAAAGACCATTAAAACTGAAAGAAAACTTAGATATTAAATGGTATAAAAATCTTTAGTGGGTAGTTGTACACACTAGAAATTAAATATATGAAGAGATTTTTTTAAATTCCTTTCAAGTTATTAGTAAAATAAGAAATAAACCTGGTTGTTTTCTTTCCAGTGGGCTGCATGATATATTACATACCAGACATATATTGTCCTGTTTTTACCATAGCTTAATATTTGTAATGCTGATTTCAAGATACAGGATTAAATTAACTTCAAAAGTGGTAGTGGAAATGAGAAGTCTTATTTATGGTGCAATGTCTACTATTAAATGTAGAAGGAATGACGGAAGCAATAAAATCACCATTTAGCAAGCACAATAGTAATAATTGATTCAGGCTAAAGTCATCAGCAAGTGCTATAGCCATTGGGTACAAAGTCTGACGGGAACAGGATAATTGAACAGCCTCAAATTATTTCTCCCAAGATTGTTAATTTCATGATGCAGAAAAAAGGTGACTTTGCAGTGTAGAAATCTGACAGATACCACGTGTCCTAGTCCACTTCCTGCTGCTATAACAGAAGACCATAATCTGGATAATTTACAAAGAAGTTTGTTTGGCTCATGGCTCTGGAGGCTGAGAAGTTCAAGAGGATGGCACTGGCATCTGGCCAGGATGTTCCTAGGGCAGAAGGCAGAGGGTGAGGGAGTGCACGACACAGAGAGAAAGGGGAGAGCAAGCTTACACCTTCAGCAGAAGCCCATGCCCACAATAGCAGTATTAATCCGTTCATGACGGTAGACCCCTAATGACCTAATCACCTCTTAAAGGCTCCACCTCTCCCACAGCTGCATGGGGAACTGAGGTTTCAACCCAGGAGCTTTGGGGATACATCCAAACCATCAAGCCATAGCAGGACAGCAGCGCAGTGATTCACGTTAACATTCCAAGAATGGAACAAATATGTGTCTCCTGATGTGGTGAGCTGAGAGCGCATAACTCACATAATATTTCTGCCAACAATCAAACAGTGAAAACCTCCATCTAGTCATGAGGAAGCGTCAGAAATCCACAAATCAAAGGACAATTTAAAACTACAACTAGTGTAAACTGCTGAAAAAACATACATGTCATAAAAAACAAAGTAAGGTTGAGGAGGCATTCCAGAAAATGGTTAAGGAGGCATGACAGGTAAAACAAACAAACAAACAAAAACAGTGATGTTAGATTTCATCTTCAGTTGAAACTTTAATAGCCTATGTAGTAAAATATGAATATGGGGTTTATAATATGTAATAATATTATATCGTGATAAATTGTTTTTTGATATTTATAGCGTGGCTAAAAATGGAATAAGTATACAAAAAGAGGAGCAAGGTATTTCTCTTGATAAGTGAAAATTGGACTATGTACTGTGAACACTACTTATCTAGAAAATAGTATCACATACTCCTAGCATTCATGAGCACCAGTCCATTAGTTCAATATTTTGAACAAAGAAGCTTAAGAAAACTAATTTAGGGAAGATCTATTTTATATATGAACGTTATATAAAATAGAATGACACAATACTAAAGATAATTTGCATTTATGATATATTTTCTGAATCTGATAATTATATTGTAGATGGTTATGATGGCCTTGTTCTTAGGAGACAGATGATGAAGTCCACAGTTGAAGGAATCTGATGTCTGCCACTTACTTCCTAATGAGTTGGCAATGATAAAACAATGAGGATGATGCTACAAAGGACACGAAGGAGGAGGAAGGGGAAGAAAAGGAAATTTAAAACAACATTCAGAGAGAAAGAGGAATAAATAATTAATGAATATAAATGAAGGATACACAGTGGTTTTTGTAACTAGTCTGTACTTTTGAAATTTCTTTAATAAAAAGTAAAAAATATATTTTCATAATTATAATGAGTATTCAACTAAAAATGTCTACTGACATTACTTTACATAAATAGTATACAGATGGCTTCTGTTCTCTACCTACCACACTGCACCTGCCACTCACGCCCTGGAAGAAGCTAGTGCTGGAAATAGAAAAGGAGATGCTGCCATTATAAAATCCTCACTGTGCTGGGAAATGCATTTGTTATAAATCCTATAAAGTTGGAATGATCATATTGTTGGCCAATTTAACCTAAATCTCATTAGCTATCTAAGTCACCTGAGAGAGGGCCAAATCTGTTTAAAATGATTAAATTTTTTAAATGCCAGAAAAATCAAAAGACAAAAGGAACGAGTAAAAGAAACCAAAGAGGAAATAATGAAGTTCGAGTGCGTTTCTAATGCCGTCGGGCTGCTTTCAATCCCGCCAATGTGTTGCTTAAATTAACTATAAACTTTCCAGGACTGACTACCTTTTTCAATCCATATGAAAAATACCCATCCTATTTTTCATGCCTTTACAGACAGCAATATTTGTTTCATTATTTTATCTTCTATTTTTTTTAGAGAGGATCTTGGAGTGCATGCAGTGGCATGAACATGGCTCACTACAGCCTCCAGCCCCTGCCTGGGCCTCAATAATCCTCCCACCTCAGACTCTGGAGTAGCTGAGACCACAAATGCACGGTGCCACAACTGATTAATATTTTTTTCTTTCTTTTTTTCTTTTTTGATATGGGCTCTCACTATGTTTTCCAGCCTTATCGTAAACTCCTGGCTTTAAACCATCCTCCCACCTCAGCGTCCCAAAGAACTGGGATTACAGGCTTGAGCCACCATGCCCACAGACAGAACAATCTTGTTTTTAAAGAAACAAAATACTTATTTATTTATTCAGCCAGTTTTTATTGAGTGTCCCCTCTACACCTGGTACGATGCTTCAAGCTGTTGTCAAACGCGTGTGTGAGCACTGCTTTAATCAAAAGCCCAGCGCACTGGCTGGCCTGAAGTTTGAATATGCAAGAATTAGACAAGATTACAAATTAGGGGCAGAGTCAATCAGACGAAGTAGAGAAGGTGGGCTACCAGCCTACAGAAGGAAAGAGTTTTATGTGCACAAGAAAACAATAGCAGGGCTCCATATTTGGAGGTCAGGGAAGTGGGGGTAATGCCATCAAGTGATTCTGGAAACGTAGGTTCCACTCCCAAAGACTGTAGCCACACTACCAGAGCATTATTAACGACATGAAATGCAGTGTTATATCCCAAATGCAGTAAGTAGCTATTAAAAGCTCCGGGGTAGCCTAGTGAGATAAGTGAATGTGAGTGTATTTAGAAAGCTGCACAATGCTACGTGAAAAAGGAGTAAGAGGTGCTCTGGGGAAATAAGAAGAAGGTTGCTAGGGGACAGGGAGAAAGGTGGCTGGAATGGAGGGAGTGACAGGGAAAGCTGGCTGGCAAGAAATGCATTTTGGAGGTAAAACAAAGAGAACTCAGTAAGGTGGAAGGCAGAAAGGACAATGATGTAAACAACTTCCTAAGAAGAGGTTGAAAAGGCATTGCATGTCTAATACCTTTATTCTATTCTCACTTAACAGATTTGGTGAGCAAAAAATTCCAAGATGAAAATTATTTTCAGGCTGGGCATGGTGGCTCATGCTTGTAATCCCAGGACTTTGGGAGGCTGAGATCACCTAAGGTTGAGAGTTCAAGACCAGCCTGATCAACATGGAGACAGTCCGTCTCTACTAAAAATACAAAAACAAAGTTAGCCGGGAGTGGTGGTGTGTGCCTGTAATCCCAGCTACTCAGGAGGCTGGGGCAGGAGAATTGCTTGAATCCAGAAGGTGGAGGTTGTCCAGCCTGGGCAACGAGAATGAAACTCCATCTCAAAAAAAAAAAAAAAAAAAAAAAAAAAAAAAAAAAAAAAAAAAAAGACAAAAAAAAAACAGAAAAGAAAATTATTTTCTGGTTGCTCTTGTCTGTAATCTCAACACTTCGGAAGGCTGGCACAGGAGGACTGCTTGAACCCAGAAGTTAAAGACCACCCTGGGCAACACAGTGAGACCCCATCTCTACAAAAAAATAAAAATAAAGATAGCCAGGTATGGTGGTGGGTGCTGGTAGTCCCAGCTACTCGGGAGGCTGAGCCTGGAGGATTGCTGGAACCCAGGAGGTTGAGGCTGCAATGAGCCATGCTTACAACAATGTACTCTAGCCTGAGCAACAGAACAATACCCTGTCACAAAAGAAAAAGAAATTATTTTCTCTTAAAACTTGAAGGACGTATTCTGTTGTATTCTGGCTACAAGTGTTTCTGAAGCATGAGGAGTATGTATTAATTTTCATTTATCTTCCAGTTTAAGTGGAGGTGAAGTATGAATTTATTTTTTATTTTTATTTATTTGAAGGAAAACTAAATTTTCTGTCTGTAAGTTATCAGAGTCTTATTCATCCTCAGCATTTTCAGATTTCACAAAAATGTGCTTTAAAACAGATCATTGCATTCATTTTGCTAGGTTCTGGATGTACAATTTTAATATGGCGTTTTTAAGTTCTTTCATTCTAGCAATTTTATTGTACAGTTTTCTTGATTAATTTGTCTTCTTAATTACACACACAAGTAGGGTTTTGGATATAATAAATCAAAACTCTTATTTTATTATATTCATATATTTTAACCATTTTTAATTTCTTTTTCTTTTTATACTAATTCAGAAAGCTTTTCCTAATTTTATCTCTCCACCATTGTAATAAATCAGCAATTCTGCTATCTTTATTTCAAACTTCCACAGCATCTTTTATGTGCTATGATTTTTTCCTCCTCTTGCTATCTTGCTTTTATTTGGTAAATGCAAAATCTCCTCTTAATCTTCTGGGCTTATCAGTTATAGACTCGTGTACTCTTATGGTTCTCCTGCAGCACTTAATTTAACCTTTAAATTTTCTAGCTTCATTTCCAGTCCTGAAATCTACCATCTGGCACCTTGAACTGTGGAGGCTGTGGTTTTGCCCAGCACTGATTTTCTGCAGTTGTGGCTATGAAAATTGACTGGAACTGTGCTGGGAAGTCACAACTTTCATCTCTTCCTTCTTCCAAAATCATTTATCAAGTTCCAAGAACTTGAGAAGTTATCAAGTTCAATCTCCCTTCTCCTCCTTGCTTTAGGGTAATTATTATACCTATTTACCTACATAGGAGTGTGTGTGGGCAAATGTGTGTAATATATATGTATCTAAATATAGATATAAAGGTGCATCTTCAAATAAGTATTTTTACAATGTATTTATTGTATAACTGATCACATTACTACTTCACGTTTCCACCATCACTGAAAGTCTGACATGCTTTTGGGAACAGATGATCCACATTTTTGGTTTGATTTTCTAATTACCTTTGTGAAATTACATGGCAAATAAAGTTTAAAAACTCTCCACCAATTTGTGCCAGCTATTCTTTGAACAGATGAAAGTCAAGAAGGAAAAGTGGATTCTTATTGAATTCAAGCTTGCTCTTTGCCTGGAGTCACCTGCCAGAAAATAAATTAAGGCTAAATTAAGTCGTATTTAAAGGATAAATTGATATCAAATATCAGTGAGAGGATCGAACTGGTTAAAAGTCAGTTAATCCTTTCCCGTAAAGATTGAAACTATTTTCATCTTTTTCGTGTTTTGTGTCATGCTATCAGGGCTATGATGGGGAGCACATGGTGTGTTTAATCCATTGATATGAACGTTAGTCAGATGGAGAAGTCAATGTTTTATGATTACGCAGAAAATCAGGTTACAAAACGTTTCCCAGAATGGATTTCACTAACATTATTCATCATATTACTCAAGTGTTCCCGTGGAAACACTAGATACGTGTTTCATTTTGTTTTGTGACCAGTCTTCCATTTTGTAGCCAAGAACTATTGCAAATTGGCATTTACTTGTATTTTGAAGATTTACAGGGAATGCATAATCCCCCCAATAAAAGAAAATGGGCCACTTTCATAGTTTATTTTTGTCTGTATTCCTAATACTTGAATTTCAGACAATATTTTAAAGCTTGATGACTTTAAATTTTTTCTTTATCTTAGCAAAAAAAAAACCCTCATTTTCTATAATTAAAAATAAAAACCAGTGTAGTATGTATATTTTCTTCTGGGCTAATCAGAGCCATAATCACTCAAAATAGCAGGATTGCAAACAGAATTTTTTCCAACAAAATGTTTCAAAATAATAGTCATTTTTTATATTATTAAGTGGATCACAAAAATTTTAAAAGCTCTTCGACTTGTTTCAGCTGGTGACAAATCTATCATTTCTGATCCCAGCATCTCACTCCATGTGGTGGCTGCAACATTCCTGGCTATCGTCCTAGGTTCATGTAATTTAAAAATTTATACTTTATATTAATTTGCTAATCTTTTTTTTCTTTTCTTTTCTTTTTTTTTTTTCTAAGGCATAATCTCACTCTGTCACCCAGGCCAGAGTGCAGTGGCGCCATCCTGGCTCTTGGCAACATATCCCTCCTGGGTTCAAGCAATTCTCCTGACTCAGCCTCCCAAGTAGCTGGGATTATAGGTGCATGCCACCATGCTTGGCTAATTTTTGTATTTTTAGTAGAGACGATGGGGTTTCAACATGTTGGCCAGGATGATCTTCAATCAGACAATAGCTTGTCAATCCCAGTTTTCCTGGAAGGGATAAATGCACAGTCCACCCCATCAGTCCCTTAGAATTCTGGTAGAAAAGAAAAATATAGTTTCAGTTTCTTGCTACAGGATAATCCATGCTGCCAGCATCCAGATGGGCAGTCCTGGTCTCAGGACCACTGAAGTGGGTAGCAGAAAAGAAAGCTGAGGTGATGTGGGAAAGAATCATACCAGCATTTTCCCCACCCACTCTTCACAAGATCACCCACAGAGTTGGGCGTTATCTATCTAGCAGGAACTTTCCCTTCCAAACACTTCTTGAGTGTTAGCACACCAATTGAAAAATATGAGGGTCCCAAGACCATCTCACTTCTTACATGATTTGTAAATTTTGGGTTCCTAGGGCCACCCTTGGGGTTGAATAATTTTCTAGAAAGATTCACTGAACTCCTGGAAAGCAGCTACACTCATGGTTATGATGTATCATAGCAAAATAATACAGATTAAATAAGCCAAGGAGAGAAGCTCATGGAACATACTCCCAGAATATCACCAGTTCTTGTCACTGGGACTGCCCCAGTGGAAAGATTTTTAAACTTTACTAAGCATACTAGGCCCTCTTGCTCAGATGAGAGAAAGTTTGAAGCTGGTACTTGAATTTCCTACTTGAAACATCTATGAGAACAAGAGTAAAGCCAGATGCTTTGTAGTAAGTGTCTTGAAAGTCGATGGAAATAGCCCAATACAGTGTGCAGACAAACCAAAGGGCACATGTGAAGACATTTAACACTGGTGGCTGTGCCATTTCGGGATGCACAGACTGAGAGATACCATGACATTCAGGTGAGGAATTAAGGGCTGCATCTTGAGCAAGAGGATACTGCCTTGAGGTCATGAGTCAGTCTCAGCTAGATAGTCTCATAACATTCTTACTAGCTAATAAGGTGATGTACAGATGCCAATGCCACAGCTGTTGATCTAGTTTGTCCTGATGTCTTTAATCCATTTGGTGATTGGTGAGCCAGGAGGGACTTCACTTAATCCCAATGTAGTAACAATTATGCACATATTAATTTAAGGTTAAGTTTAAGGTTGGGCCTGGAGAAGAGTCAGTGGGTAAGGAATAGACTGAAAACCCTTCCTAGCAGTCACTGACCCAGAAAGTCATGGAGCTCGGAGGGATTCCTACCACAGCACGAGGAGGCCAAGACTCCACATATAGACCTTCATCCGGGTGCCTCCACTTTCAAACCAGCATGGCATAGCAATGTATCCAGTATGGATTTATGTCTGCAGGCACCCTGAAAGGCTAGATGGACTTTAACTGTGGAAAACCTCGGCATTGAAAGCAAAATAGCTTAAATAGTTTTTAGCAAAGGGCATTAGAAAGCATTTCCAGTCTCATTACTGAATCAAAACAATTTGGACTTGCCTGATACAGAGAGATTCAATGTGTCCGGATAAGCAGTGCGTAATGATATCTCAGTACCTACCTACTCAGCCATGCCTGGCATTCACTTTTGCTTAAGCTCAAAGTTTTCCATGAAGTCCAATATCTTTTTACTTCATTTAATTTCAGCTCAGATCTTATTTGTTGTTTTTTTCTAATAATAAAAGCCTTACAGGAGATAGATGAAGAAAATAAAAGAGAAAGGATTTATTAGTGAGCTAAAGTCATAATAATGTACAAAAAATCCCCACTAAACTGGCTTACAATAGTAAGCATATGTTCTTATATTGTGGATCTGCAAGTAGAGCACTGTTTGATCTAGCTCATGGCTGAATATCCAGTGCTTCTCAGAGTTGCTGGTTCGAAGACTGGCTGCAAGCTACGGATCTGATTCAGATCTGCTCCGTGTACGTTAGTTGTGCATTAGGGCGGAAGCTGGTGCAGTAACAATTAGGCATGTTCTTCCCATGGCAGACCATCAGAGTACAAGAGCCAAGCCATACCATGCAAACACTGGCAATCAACAACAGAAAAGCAATGTTCTGCCTTGTTCCTTGGAAGAGATAGGAGTATGTTCATCATTAGCTGCTAATAAAATTCTTTTGATAAAAGGAGGTATCTTTATGCCCTTTCAGGTATAAGATTTTAAAAGGGGGAAATCCAGGGTTATATTTGTTTTATCAATAGGCTTGGGGCCTCTGTAAGTTTCAAGTGGTGGTTTACACTGAGAAATGTATAATTTGATTTTATATTATTAGAAACTAATGGGATTTTATAATTTTAGAAGATGTTCAACTATCAAAAAAAAAGGTCTTATTTCATTTAGTGCTGTTGGGTTCATTTTTCCAAATTGTACAAGACCTTCAGAGACTAACATAGGTCCTAACATAGATTTCTTCCACTATTCCAATTCAATTTATTCCTCATCCTCCTGCCAAATGACATTGGCATTAGTACTTCTATACTTAAATTATAATTTTATGAATATGAAAGCACTATACTCATAGTAAAGTGCTAAAAAATGTGGCATACACAAAGAAAACATGGAAAACATTATTTTCAACTTCTAGATAATTATGTGATATGGATTAACATTTCCTTTTATTTCTTATTTCTCTGTTATTGAAAGTTAAGATTGTTTCCAATTTTCATTATTATACACTATCATCTGTGGGACATCTCTTTACATACACAGAGATGCATTTAGGAAGCATTTTTAACTTTATTGACATTAAAGACTTGTTCATAGGGGTTTTTCTCAGGTTCCCTCACCACCTCTGTGCTCTAATGCTCTAATAGTACCATAAAGTCCAAAGTCAGCCTCCACAGTCCCCAACTACAACTGATTCCAATACGTCCTGCTTAGCATTGATTTGTTTTAGTCATTTTACTAATCATCATCACTAATTTGTATACAATAAATCTTACCTATCATATTAGGTTACAAATTTAGTGAGGGCATTGATAATGTCATGTATAGACTTTCCATATTCCTTACAGTCCTTGAAACAGCAGTATACTAACTACTAACTCTTTAACAAATATGTAATGTACCCTTTTCTTCCCCAGCACACCACTCTGGGGGGAAGAGTATTTTTTCAACTTTTACCCACTTGTCCTGCAGGTCTCCCTCACATTTTTCTACAAAATGTTATTTGAATCTTTCAGAGATATTTTATGTTACACATATGTTATAAGATTATAATATAAACTATAAGTAACTTCCTCATTGCCTTGCCTTGCAATTATACTCATATATATTCCCCCATTTTATTCTTGTCAATTTAATGTTTAAAGCCATGCTATAACCCATGGCTTTAAAATCAAGCTTTTTGAGGTAAAACAAAATCATGGTTTATTTGTAGTTACTTACTAACTTTTCCACCATGAATTAACTACACTTTTTTGTTTGTATTATAATAAATTTTACATAAAATATTTCAGAGAATTTAAATAAAAATCATATACACTAAGATTTGAGTAATGTATATATTACATACAAATCATAAAGAATAACATCTATCAGACCCTTTATCAAGTACTTTACCTATTAAGAGCATAGTGAAGTTCCTATATCGTTCTTCATTATTTCACGTGAATTTACCTTTTCTTCCTTCTTTCCCAATCGTCCCAACTTGATCTATATTTTAATGAAATTCAGGAATAATATCATTTATTACCAATTGGAATACTAAGCATATTAAAATAACATTTTTTGTGTGCCTAATAGAAAAATTCAGTGAAAAGTTAAGCAGACATTTTTTTTTTCTTTCTAGAGAAACAGATCTCCCAAGTACTAATCCATGCAAGAAAACAAATGGAAGTAAATGTGGAAATAAAAGGGATAATTCAAGTTAAATCACCCATCCACATTTTCACTAACTATACAGACTGATGAGGTTATGCATTTAGCTGATAGGCATGTAGCTACTTCTGATCAAGCTAATTTACTGATAAGCAAAATCTCTTTTGTCATATTATTAAATCATGCCACTTGCTCTGGCATAGTCTCTCCTAGTTAACACTACTTCTTTTTTTTTATCCCAAGTATAAATATTACATTTTAATAAAAAACGCATGGCAAGAAAAAAGCTCAATTCAGAGGCAACTGGGATCACCAGGAGATACAGTCATAAGTATGTTTCTGGTGACAAATCTAGTAAGGATTTTCAATCAAATCTGGCTTCTTCTACCACAGACACCTTTATTTACACAATGTCTTAATTTATTACTTCAATTTATTTGCTGGTCTATTTTATTTGTAGGCTTAGTCTAATTTTAACACTGTCAAGAATAATTCACAAAGTATCGGGTGAGTCTGCTTAGAACAGGGAACCAATGTTAATCTTTTCTGACATTAATAGAATTAGACCTTATTAATTCTGACATGATTTATTTCATATTGTGTAAATACTAAATGCAAGCATCATGTTCTCATTGAAATGAGTGTTTTACATGCTTCATATACTGCAATTTGAAACATGAATTGAAAGTGAGACTTGAAAACCATTTGAAATGACTTAATTCTTGTCAAACTTAGAAAGATTGTTACTGCCAAATGGGAAACACTAAATGCTGACAAAGGGTGCTCCATGACGTCACTGGGAAGAAAGAGAGCAAAGGCGTGCACAGCCTGAAGGGCTTGCCAATATAATTCAGGCAGATATTCTTCTTACGTCAACAAAAATTATTCCCAATAGAGGTATACCTGAGTAATGCATATTTATTATTTATTCATTTTTTATTTAATGTACGGAGAACTGAAGTTCCAATACATTCGTGTTTGAGTTTTGTTGTTGTTTTCTTTTCGTTTTTTCATCAGGAAAGATAGTTTAGGGTATAATTGTTAAGGATTATGCAACATGGGTGTGCTAGGAGTGGGTAAGAAAAATAACGCAGGGACATGGATGAAGCTCAAACCATTCTCCTCAGCAAAGTAACACAGGAACAGAAAACCCAACACCACATGTTCTCAATCCTAAGTGCGAGTTAAACAATGAGAACACATGGACACAGGGAGGGAAAAGTCACCCACCAGTGCCTGTTGGCAAGTGCCAACCTACTGTATGCAGGGCTTAAAACCTGGATGACGGGTTGGTGGGTACAGCAAACCACCGTAGCCCATGCATCCCTATGTAGCAAACCTGTACTTTCTGCACATGTATCCCAGAACTTAAAAGTATAATTTTAAAAAAGAATTAATTAAAAAAAAAAAGAAAATGAACCCACCTAATGCCTCTACCTCTGTTTACCTGAGTTGCAGGGAGTGTGTCCTGTCATTTGTTGACTCATGAAAAAGTTAGGCTAGGCTTTAGATTGTTTGCCTAAGTTTCTCCTAACTTAAGTGAGCTTTTTAAAGAAATAGCTGAAAAGATTGTGGGAAAATCATCATTGCTCTTAGTGTTAAACAGCAAAGCCAGATTTTAACTTCTCTTTTTTACTGATTTGGGCTGGTGTCATTGGTCGGTTAGCCAGATGATTTAGGAAAATGGTTGACAGTCCTTTGGATAATTTTTAAAGCATGAGAATGCTAGGATTGTATTTTTAGAGGGCGTGGTATATCTACATCTAAGTTGCAGATGTGTGGAAATCATTAGAACTACTTTCTAAGCACTATAAAATGAAAAGGAAACATTAATATTGGCTTTCTTTGAATATAAGTGACTTGATGTGTATACAAGGGACTTTTTTAAGATGGAGAAGGTATACGAGGTCTTTGTTCTTTTGAAACAAAAGCAAAGATGGCACTTCTTTGAAGCCTCAATTATTTATTTACCAGAAACATATGGGGATATTTATTAGACAAAAGTTTCAAATTTCTAAAACAGTTTATTTCGTAACTGTCAACTGGGGTGTGAATTACACAGCTTAATATAGTACATGGATAACTGGAAGAAAGCAAAAGAATTTGCCGCATTTGGACACGTTATATAATATCCACCATTAACTTGAACTGAAACACTTTATTCAAATTCTTGAAGCAGATAGCAAATTAAAAATTATTTTGTGTAAGTCATGGTTAACTTTAAAAAGTTTCTCTAAAATGACCATTCCATACATCAGTGGCAATTCTAACTTTCCTAAATTTTGTGGGAGTAGTAATGTCATGATGATGCAGCAATAACACCAAGAGCAGAAATAGCTTACCCATTAGAAAGGTGATATCTGAAATTGTAGTTTCCATTGGAAGATCAACACTTTAAACCTTGAAAACATTTCTAGGACTCACAGAAGGCTAGCATCACATCAAACGCCAGGAAAGTGCAGTGATTTCCCTGAGCTACACACCTGCATCTACGCACGCACAACCAGGTCTCATTCTGCAGCCTGGTTGTGAGTCTGTGACAGCACATCATCCCGTGAAACATATCTAAAAACTTCAACCGATTTCCCTTGGGTAAATACCTAGGAAAGGAATGGCTGGGTCATATCGTAGGTTTATGTTTAACTTCTAGGAAACTGCGGAATGGTTTTCCGGGCAGCTGCACCATGGTGCACACCCACCGGACAGCAGCGAAAGGCTCCAGTTAGTCCTGTCGTCATCAACATGTGGTGTAGTCAGTCTAATCTTAGTCACTGCACTGGGTATGCAGGGCTGTCATATTATGGTTTTGGTTTGTGTTTCCGTAATGCCTAAATGTATTGAACACTTTTTTTTTTTTAGATGAAGTTTTTCTTTGTCACCCAGGCTGGAGTGCAGTGATGCAGTCTCAGCTCACCGCAGCCTCTGCCCTGTTGGGTTCCAGCGATTCTCCTGCCTCAGCCTCCTGGGTAGGTGGGATTACAGGTCCACACCACCATGCCTGACTAAATTTTGTGTTTTTAATAGAGATGGGCTTTCATCATGTTGGTCAGTCTGGTCTCAAACTCCTGACCTCAGGTGATCTGCCTGCCTTGGCCTCCCGAAGTGCTGGGAGTACAGGTGTGAGCCATTGTGCCCTGCCTTGAATACTTTTTAATGTTTTCATTAGTCATCCATATATCTTCTTTGGTAAAGAGTCTGTTCAAATCTTTGCCTGATATTTTGTTGTTGTTGCAGTTCAAATTATATGGCTTTTTGTGATTGAGTTGTAAAAGTTCTTTAAATATTCTAGATACATAGTCCCTGATGGATGTGTTTTACTGCATATATCCGACAGGCTGCATGAGTATTTTCCTCTGCTCTGTGGCTTGCCTTTTTTTTTTTTTTTTCCTTGTCAGTGTCTTCTGAAAAGCACAAATTTTTACCTTTCATAAGTGCATTTTGTTGTGTTTTTTTTTCACAGATCTTATTTTTTATATCATGATTAAGAAATATTTGCAAAACCAAGGGACATTAGTTTTCCTCCTATGTTGTCTTTTAGAGTTTTTATACTTTCAGTTCTCACATTTAGATCTAGGAATGATCATCGAAGCTTTATTTGTAATAGCCAAACTGGCAAAGAACCTAAATGTCCATCATCAGATGAATACACAAATAAATTGTATGTCCTTAAAATGAAATCCTACTCAGAAATGAAAGGAAGTGAACTATTGATACATGCAATGAATAGACAACTCTCAAAATAACTCTGCTCAGTGAAAGAGGCTGCACAGTAAAGAGTACGTGCTTTATCACTCCATTTCCATGTTACAGGAAATGCAAGTTCATCTGAAGTGACAGGTCACAGAATCATGGCTGCCTGGGGAGGGGTGAGCAAGGCAGAAGGAAAGGCTGAGTGGGGGATTAGAAATGGGAACAGAGAAAATGTGACGGCAGCAGATATATGTTCATTATCTTCATTGCTATAATGGTTTCACCATCTCCATGTGTGTGGTTAATGGACTAGCAACTCATTAAATAAATACAGTATTGATTTCAATAAATAAATAAATACAATTGCTTCCTCAATAAATAAATAAAGCTTCGATAAAGCTGACACACAGTAAAGTTTCAATAAAGCTATCAAACATAAACAGTAAATAAATACAAATTTAAACAAAATCTTTAAAAAAATCTTAAAACTATAATGCTCACCTTGAAAGGGAGCTCCCGAGATTTGAGGACCTAACATATCACAGATTCTATACCAAATGCTTTCATGTGCTTTATCTTGCTTTTCACACGTATCCCATGCAATAGGGGGTTGTAGGCCTCAAAGATTAACACTGGAGAGGGTTATTGACTCTATGACATCAAACGGTAATGAAACAGCAGAATTAGGAATGACAAAATAGAGTAACAGAGCCTGTTTCACTACACAAGCAAGACATAGGGTGTCCCGAATGTGAAGTTCTTACAGCTGTGGCCATACACAGTCAGAAGGGCTGTGCCTGGCAGTGGGACCATTTGTAAGCATATTATCTGCTTCATCGCGTAGGCTGGCCTGAAACTTGAAGTAATAAAAACTATGAATTCTTGAAAATAAGTCAACGCTAGTCAGTGCTTTCTAACAAGGCAAAAGAAAGAAAGAATAGAAAACTAACAATAAGTAACACGTGCTAGGGAAAGACTATGAAGATTTCAGTATCAACCCCCTGACTCGTTTCTGGCTAAAATTTACTCTATACCATTCTTCAATAGGTGGCTGCACTCCAGCCTGGGCAACAGAGTAAGACCCCATCTCAAAATTATATATATATTGGCGTTTTCCTATGCTCCACAAAGAAAAAAATAACGTCCAGTGAGCAATAAATTTTGGCTTTGCCAGAAATTATAAATGGCTTTGGCTTGGGTTCAGAGTTAAGTGCGGCATCTGATGGGGTCTGGTGGAGACCCCTTTTCTTCTATGAATTTGACTGCAGAGTGAAAACGCCAGGACACAGCGCAGCTGCTGCTAGACGCAGTCACCGTTCAAACCTATGCTTGATCCACGCAGATAGAAGAATGAGCAGAACTCCTGTGTGTAGATGCGTTCTGTGGATTGCATTGTAAAAGGGAACGCTGAGCTCTCCCTTAAAAAAAAAAAAAAAAAAAAAAAGAAAAGTCTTAAAAGTCAAGTATGGGCTACATTAAATATGAATGATAATAGAGCCAACAGATAAATGACAACTCTGTGTGATTTATTACTTACTGTGCCAGTATTCACTTGCACTTCCACATTAGAACAAAAGCTGCTGGAAGGAAATGAAATTACTGGAGATTGTTGTGAGGACGTGAAATAATGCAAGCATTCATTTAAGTATTCGTGTCTGAGAGTGACCTTTTGTTTCTGAATGTTCTTTAGTTCCTCTAAAATCTTCTGGAAATTTTAACTTCAGAGAGAAAGAGAGAAGAAGCGAGAGAAAGGGAGAAAGAGAAAGAGAGAGATTGAGAGAGAGAGAATATGTGCTATGCATAATGTGTGATATTTGGAATAGGCAAATAAATTTTAGTAAATTCTGCTTTAGCAAACACCTGCTTAATGTTAACTGAGGTGACCTCAGGTAACAGGTTAATGTTTTAGAGATGCTGGCCTTTGGCTAGGTAAAAGTGAAATTCACCTCAAATGTCGAATATCCATGTACATTTGTTCACCAAGGGGTATGTGAAGAGAGGTGTTATTATTGAAAATAATATAAAACCCAAAGAAAATATTTTGTAAAAATTATATTTGAACAAATTATATTTGAATCAATATTTTGTAAGACATCTTTTCTATCAAAGAAATCAACTCCAGTATTTTACGAAAAAAGAAGTGAGAGAGTCGTTAGGGTTTCGAGTCCCCTATCTGCTTGTGTCTCTGTCTTGCTATGGGCTGTATTTTGCAGGCTACCGTGCTGCTATGAATAGTTCACATTTTCTGCCTGCAGAGTAATTTCGCTTTCATTACTACTGTCCAGCAACTCTGGAGAGTTACTCTGATGTTTACAGACATGGAAGTGAATTCAAGAGAGAGCAGGTGACTCGTCAAAGGTCACGCAGCCAAAGTATGAAACCCACAGGTGTGAAGACCCAGCTCTTCCAACAACTCGTTTCATATTCTCTCATTTCATGAGTGACCACAGGACCAAAGACACATAAACAATCAGCACGTAGAATGGGTGATTTTTGGTAAGTGGCGAATACAAAAAGTTGAAGGTACGGTAAGTGCATCTTTTGTGTAGCTTGGAGTTTTAGATTGAATTTCCCTGGAAGCAGCCCCTGATCTAAGGATTTGAGCACCAGGGGTGTATGTGGATGGGGGTCATAGGAAACACCGTTAAGGCACTGGGGTAGAGTCAAGAAAGGGAGGAAACCAAGCCAGAGTGGCGAATGAGTAGACTGCTTCTGTGGGTAATCGTGCTCAGTGTCCCCTGGCATCTCTGGAGACTGTGTGGGCCGCACTTCTGAATTATCACACCTGCAGGGCATGGGACCTGGGATATTTGTCCTCGAAGTCCCACCTGTTAGTTCCGACCTGGCAGGACTGCTCTGGAAGCTTTAACGCTCCAGCGCCTCCATGCAGGGGGCTAAGAGGAAGCTCCTGAGCACAGGACTCTAGTAGTTTCAGGAAGATGCTTGCAGTGTGGAATCCCAAGAAAACACGTGGGGTGAAGCACCAGATCCTCTGCCACAGAAGCCACTGAAAACGGCCTGGTCACTACACAGTTGTTACAAAGTGAAACGTTTTCTTCAAAAGATGGTATAATATCATACACTAAGTAACCTTCCAAACTCTAATACAGTCAGGGGAGTTCAGATGCACACCTGTTGTCTTGAGCAGCCCCTTTCACTCCCAGAAGTTACCAGACCCCCAGCCACTCTACAGAGGGGCTCTGAGGGATAGGCGGGACTCGCTGGGGAAGGATATCAGGCAGGGGATCTGTTCGCACTGAGTTTTGTGGGACGAGACACATTTGTTAGAACACAATATTTACATTAGAGACAGCAGAGGTGGTGTCAAGAAGGTTTCCTCAGCTCCCTAGTGCCACAGTGAGAAATTTAAATGTGTCCTTGTAACAAATAGATCACCCAGGAAAGCTTCTGCTGTAGATTGACCTGAGAAAAGGAAATGCAGAGAGGACCATTTACTCAGTCCGATGTTCTGCTCTTAGTGTTTAGACAAAACCAGATAAACATTATTTCAGTTGTCCTTCCTCCAGCAGCAATGGTGGCAAGAAATGGGCGCAGGCTTCGGATAGTTTCACATGATCTATAAATAATATCTTAAAATAAGTTGTTACAAAATCAAGATAACATTAAAATATAGTAGAAGAAGAAATATTACAATTTTGAATTTACTTGGACATCTAGCTGGAACAAGTGTAAATTTCATCAAAGATCTCTACCAAAATCTAATAAATATTCACATGAATGCAGGATTCAGGTATGGAAAGAATAGACAGCAGGTCCTAGAATGTTTCGTTCGACATCACTTTCTTGTAACACTGATAAGAATAAACATCAGTTCCCAGCCACATCCACTGAGGGGAGTTGGCACACTCTCCCCAAGTCTGTGTGTGTCTTCTCTGGGGCATTCTCGTCCACGTTAGCTGAAGTGGCAAGTCACGTGGTCCCAGGTTGCGTGAGTGTAAGTGCAGGCACAAGTGTGCCCTGCAATAGGATGGCATCCAGGCCAGGTGAAACTGAACTGGAATACTTGGGTAAATAATTATCTCACTCATTATTACTATAAAATGTATGCTATGTATAGCTCACATTTATTTCAATGTTTAATATTAAGTGTGTTCTATGTATAGCTCACATTTATTTCAATACTTAATATTAGATGTGTTATGGTCCTTCATTAGAAATTTGATGATGTTTTTGTGACCAGAAATAGGCCATGGGAACGTGACCCTTGTTTAGAGTTGCCAATTAGCCTACGGTCAAACTTGTTATACTGTGCTCTCGAAGTCACACTTTCCGAGAACCCGTTGATGGTGTTAAGTGAGAATTTACTGTATTTCTCCCTGGAACCAAGAACACTGGAAGAGAAACTAAACGCCTATAATAACAATAATAAATTCCCTAACATCGTGTAAATAAGGCCAGGAGCAGACAGTGATAGCATCCTAATCAATAAAAGTAAAATCTGGTTTTGAAGGCTGTGAAAAAAATGTTACTTTAAGACACAATTTAAATGTGTTATAGTTTAATCAATTTTATTCTTAATGAACTATTTTTTGAAAAATGGTATAATTTCATAATCAATTAGAAGTTGAGAAACTTGAAAAAAGTTAGATTTATTGAGTGTGAAGAAATGGTAATTATTTTATGAATTAAAGTAACATTTTAAATGTACCTTTAAACAGACCACTAATAAATTCTGCCACATTAAAACACACACACACACACACACACACACACACACACACACACACAGAGGATTACTTTCAGCAGGAATCAAAGGACTGAAAGAATTTTAACTGCAACATTTTTAAACAGTTACAGCTGTTTCCTATCAAATGATTTTCAGTTATAGTTAATTTGGACTGACTGAAGTCCTAAAATGTAAAGGGCTTACTCTTGTTTCAACTTACAAGCAATAAACTTTAAAGTATCATTCCCAAATTTTGTAAATAAACAAACTGAGGGGCATGATGGAGCTACCTACTTGAGTGAGCAGACTATAGGATTTATTTTCCATTTAATTATTAGCAGATTCTTTCTCTTACATTTTCTGAATGCTCCTTTCTGTGGTTGGCATCTAATAGTTCTTGGTAACACTGCAAAAATTTACTTAATTATATAATCTTATTATCATAATATTAGCCATTAGCTCTATAGATAGGGTTTTAATAAACACTGGAGCTTGTGTGAAAATATAAGAAATATCTTAAAATGGTAGCAATATTCAGATGGCCCTCAGTTGGCTGTAATCAATAAGAGACAGTACACAACTTACAAGTATGTAGATACTTGTACTGAAACAAACATAACCACTTACAGGTTGTTTTCTCTTCTTCTGCGGTCTCTCTCTCAACTTGTCATTGCATTTTTAATGTGCTATTTGATGTCATTCTATCCAACAAAATACAACAATGTAAATCACTAGCATGGCTTTTGCCGTTCATCTTTTGTGCAATGCCACTTTTAAATACCGATAAAAGGCATTCAAGCATTATGCTCTTTAACCTGCAATTCTGGCATCCCTGAAGTTAGTGTGGTGCTCATAGCTTGTACCTGCATCTTGTTCTTAGCAGAAGACAGGAAATCCTTCACAAAACAAACTCGAGGTCTTTATCTTTTTATTTCCCTTTTTGGTATGCACACAGTCAGCCAGCATTATCTGTGATCGACTTGCTGATGACTGAGGAAGTGTAGAATGAAGAAGGTGCTGTGGGCTCTTCTGCCCTTCCTTTCTACACCATCATTTCAGCATCTGTGGGAACTAACACGTGTTAAGAAAGGATACGGAAGGACCCTTGAGTGTCTGTGATTCCTGGATTTCTCTGGCCTTTCTGCATTTGGAATATTTGGTTTGGACGAAGATCACAGCCTCCTGAGGTGACCGGTTTCCCCATTTAACGCTTACCTTGTACTCAAGTGGATCCTGCTGAATCCTCAACGGTTCACAGGCCACCAGAATCCTGTACTGTGGGTCACTGCAACACTCTGTGCATTAGGAGTGGGGACAAGGGACAAACATATTATCCATATCTGCTCCACTCACATACATGGTCTACTGCTCCATCAGATTTCACCTACAAAACACAAGTTCAAAGGTAAAACTGTTATGCATGCAATGTATACATGCATAAAATTATTAGACATGTATGCATTACATGCATAACAATTTACCTTTGAACTTGTGTTTTTTAGGTGAAAAACACAAGTTAAAAGATAAAATTCCCTTCCCCCGCTTCCTCCCTTCCTCCCTCCCTCTCTCCCTTCCTTCCTTCATTTTTTTCTTCCTTCCTTCCTTCTGATAGAGTTTCACTCTGTCACTCAGGCTGGAGTGTGCACTGGTGAATTCTTGACTCACTACACCCTCTGTCTCCTGGGTTCAAGAAATTCTCCTGCCTCAGCCTCCCACATAGCTGGGATGACAGGCCTGTGCCATCAAGCCTAGCTAATTGTTGCATTTTTAGTACAGATGGGGTTTTGCCACATTGGGCAGGCTGGTCTCGAACTCCTGACCTCAGTGATTCCGCCTCCTTGGCCTCCCAAAGTTCTGGGATTACAGGGGTGAGCCACCACTCTGGCCTGTAAATTTCTAGAGAGCAACAGCGGAGCATTAAACCAAGTTCAGCATCCTTCAGAGAGTAAGGCCTGGTATATAGGCACAGGCTGCACTCCCGCGAAGCTGGCCCTCCCTTGGTGGTATCCGCGTCTAGGGTCACCCTGACACCCTCAGTACCTGGCCCACTGTAGTTGTGAATAAGAGCCGTTCACTGAGCTGTCGGCCTCCATGCAGCTTTCCTGGCTACACCGAATGTCTTTTCTTTCTCTTTCACATTGTTGCTCCTTTCCTCCCTTCCTTGCTTCTTCAGCCCACTCCTTCCTTTTTTTCAGTTTTGGAGTTTCAGTTGTGGTTATAGTCAGAAAAATGGGGCATTTGACCAGGCCTTTAATATTCTTACTATAAGTCCGTTTTTATCTCATGCTCAAGTGCCAGAGTGTTGGAAATTTTATCACTAGTCTTGAAACTGGCAACATTCAACGTTTATATTCACTTCCAAAGTACAGCTGTGACTGAAATAAGAAACATTTAATCACTCATGCCTAAAAAAAATGTGGCACATATACACCATGGAATACTATGTGCATCCATAAAAAATGATGACTTTGTGTCCTTTGTAGGGACATGGATGAATCTGGAAACCATCATTCTCAGCAAACTCACACAAGAACAGA
Organism: Saimiri boliviensis; assembly: GCF_048565385.1. Taxonomy (NCBI): domain Eukaryota; kingdom Metazoa; phylum Chordata; class Mammalia; order Primates; family Cebidae; genus Saimiri; species Saimiri boliviensis. Next base: position 116,027,140 of record NC_133456.1, on the reverse strand, counting down.
AAATCAAACACCGCATGTTCTCACTCACAGGCAAGTGTTAAACAATGAAAACACGTGGACACAGAGAGGGAAGCATCACACACTGGGTTCTGTTGCGGGGGGCTAGGGGAGGGACAGTGGGGGGTGGGGAGGTTGGGGAGAGATAACATGGGGAGAAATGCCAGATATAGGTGACAGGGAGATGGAGGCAGCAAACCACGCTGCCATGTATGTACCTATGCAACACTCCTACATGATCTGCACATGTACCCCAGAACCTAAAGTATAATTTAAAAAAAATTATCCAAAAATAAAAACAAAAAAAGAAGATATCCCAGGGAACAGAAAAGTATATATGGGTGGAGGAGACCATATTTTTTGTAAAGAGCCTTTTTACATTAGACTTTTTTTTCCTGTGAAATCTTTCACATCTACATAAGAGTTAAATAGTTCAATAAATACCAACATACCTGTAAAAAAAAAAAAAACAAAATTTGTAAATTGACTTAACACTTAACTGGGGCAGTCGGTCAGTACGACGTCACCGAAAGTAAAGCTGATTAGGTAGTCTTTGGAAGAAAACATGAACAGCACCGCCAAAGAAAACTCCACCTACCTTACAATTAAAAATATGGTCAGGTCTTTGAAGGTACTTTTCTCTTTCTCTGGCTTTACTCCCTTTAGTAAGAGGTGCTCACTTTTAGTGACGGGGCTCAGAGGATATTTCTTTTAAAAAATTATTTTAAGTTCCAGAATGCACGCACAGAACCTGCAGGTTTGTTCTGTAGGTAAATGTGTGCCATGGTGGTTTGCTCAACCTATCAACCCATCACCTAGGCATTAAGCCCCATATGCATTAGTTATTTATCCTGATGCTTTCCCCCTCCCTACCCCACCTCCTGACAGGCCCTAATGTGAATTGTTACCCTCCCTGTGTTCATGTGTTTTCATTGTTCAGCTCCTACTAATGAGTGAGAACATGCAGTGTCTGGTTTTCTATGCCCATGTTGGTTTGCTGAGGACAATGGCTTCCAGCTTCATCCATGTCTCTGCAAAGGACATGATATCAATCCTTTTTATGGTTGTATAATATTACACAGTGTATATGTACCACATTTTCTTTATTCAGTCTACCACTGATGGGCATTTGGGTTGATTCCATGTATTTGCTATTGTGAATAGTGCTGCAATGAACATACGCGTGTTTCTTTATAATAGAATTATTTATATTCATTTGGGTAGATACTCAGTGATGGGACTATTTTCTGCTTGCAGTATTTGCATCCTCCCTTAGCCAAGGCCCCAGCACAATGCTGCAGCTCTCCTCACTCAGTTCTTACTGTCCTGCAGTAAAAGCTTTGCTGCTCGTGGAAGGCTCTGCCTCTGAGCCCCTGGAGGGGACAGAGGGAGTTCCTTCACTTTGCTGTCTCTGTATCCCCAAGGAACAACCGCAACATCCATCACAAAGCAGATGCTCAGTAAATATTTGTTAAAATCAAATGAAATCATGCATACTGCCTCCCCTACACTCATGCAGAAATGAATAATATGCTGTGGCCGGTGGGGGAATATAAAAGGAGGGAGCTCAGACCTTCAATTCTGTACTCAGTCTTCTGGCATGAATCTGCCTGCTGTGGGGGTCCCCCACTGTCTGCTGTCTCTTCCCAGCTCCTGCTTTGAAATGTGAGAATTATACATTCCAAGGACCAGGTGCAAGGAAGAGCATAAAATTGACAGCAGCAGAAAACAATTGGTTTACTAAAAGTCAGCATTTCACAGCAAAATACATAGATCAGTAAAATTTCTTGAACAATGTTACCACTATCTTTGAAATTTAGTAAACATTTTTTGTAGCAACCGCTGTTGCATTTTAAATATAAATATTCAGGAAACATGAATTTCAGTTAATATACTTGTATAACTAAAAAGCAAAGAAAGACAGCTGGATAGATGAAATAGACAGTTTTCCCTATATACCCTGCTACGTACAGCTCACACCCTGGGTGGCGTATGTAAAACAAAGATTCCGAAAAATGGAGAGAAGATGACAGATCAGCCAGTGAACTCAGGACATGAGGGAAAACATGGCGCTGGGTTCTCTAGGTTTTCTGCTTGCCTCACATAACCAGGAGAGTATGCTGGAGAAGGTGGCAATGAGGAAAACCAATGGGTGTAGACAAAACATCCCCGAAAAGTGTGCTCCCCCAGCAAAGTACCAGGAGGGTAAAACTTTGAGGAAAGCTGTGTTCTCATACACTGCCTTTTGGTCTGCAAATACATTCAACACTAGAGAGAGTGTTTTGGCAATAGCGGCAAAATAAAAAATGCACACGTTTTCTTTGAACTGGCAGTTAACTGCTCATGATCCATTGATCATACAACTTGACTACGCGATGTGTAACATGAATGAGTTCATTCATTGTAGTCCTGAGGTAGATCAACAGGATTTATTTTTGAAAACAAATCACCACCTTTCCGATCAATACAGAATGCAGTAAAGAAACTATCAGAGGCTGGGCGTGGTGGCTCACGTCTATAATCCCAGCACTTTGGGAGGCCGAGGATGGCCAATCACCTGAGGTCAGAAGTTCGAGACCAGCCTGGCCAACATGGTGAAATCCTGTCTCTACTAAAAATACAAAAATTAGCTGTGTGCAATGGTGCTTGCCTATAATCCCAGCTACTTGGGAGGCTGAAGCAGGAGAATCTCTTGAACCCGGGAGGCGGAGGTTGCAGTGAGCTGAGATCTCACCATTGCACTCCAGCCTAGACATCACAGAGTGATTCTGTCTCAATTAAAAAAAAAACAAAAAAACAAAAAACAGAAACCAACAGATGGGTCAAAACGGACCTCTAGTTGCTCTCACTGCTCATTAGCATAACGACACTCCCACCAGCACCATGACAGTTTACAAATGCCATGACAAAGACCTATATAGTTTCATACAGTTCCGGGAACTTCCAAGTCCTCTTCTAGAAAATTCTGAATACGTCACTCTTCACTCCTCAATTAGTACCTAGTTCAGAGTGGACATAAATAGAGCTAAACAGCAATTCATGAGTGTCAGGCTACTCCACCTACAAGAAAGCCCTGCTCTGGCTAAGGAGTCGCTGTTTTATCTCACCCTGTTACTCCGATCAACTTGCCTGCTTTCACTGTTGGTTCATTCCTGAATTCTTCCCTGGGTGAAGTCAAGAGCCCTCTGGGCTGAGTTTCTTTTGAGGGTTTGCCTATATTGGTCTTGTTTATAATAGCAAAACATTGAAAACAGCCTCTATATACATTAATCACAGGCTGGTGAAGCAAACAATGACGAATCTATAAAGTGGGAAGTTTGAAATTCTTGAAAAACAGTATTCATGGAACATTTCTAAGTTACATATTTCAATTGACTCAAATAATATGTAATATTTGAAAACTTAATTTTTAAAAATGTTTAAAATATTCTTACATATCCATCTGTAATTGAATAAGCATAAAAGTTCTGGAAGGATCCAAGAAACATGAAAACCAGTGTGTTACCCTTTGGGTCACATGAGTCATATCACGTTCAAACCCCAGAGCCCAGCTGCAAGGGGAGCTGTTTTCTCAGAACCCCATGTGAATAGGTTGTGAATGAATCCTCTCAGATCTTGCACCATGGCAGGCCTGTTTTAGAACCACATGAAATGTTACATTTTTGAAAAAACACAAAAAGAAATATTTTTTAAATACAATAAATGTAAAATATAAGGATCAGAAAGGAAAGTACCAAGCACTTCTTATTTGAGGAAGATACAATTGCTTTCATAGAAAAGTCCATAGAATCTACAACTATTGAGTTAATGCTCTTTCAATTTGCTATCACAGCAAACAGGAACACTTTGCTGCCATATTTTTCATTAAATCAGTCTAAGCTAGCCAATCCGAGCTGGGTTAGAACTTCTGGACTTCTCTGAGTATAATCTTTTTATTTCTAACACCTTGCTTTATGCTTCCTTGAAGTATCTTCGAGTGGTTGCTACTCAAATTATGATTGCAAGCCAGTGGCACTGGGATTGCCTGAGAGATTGTCAAAAAATCCAGAATCAGGCTTCCCATTCTTGACTCATGGAACCAGAACCTTCATTTTACGAAATTTCTCAAGACATATGTTATGCATATTAACATTTGAGAATCACTGTTATGGGAAGTTGATGAGATCATTAAGTTATCATATGACAGAACACCAGCTGAAAGTAAAGAAAAACAATTTCCAAACAACATATTCCCCATGGTCATTCCCAGGATTCTGTTAAATTATAGCGTTTTTATTCCCCTTGATCTCTGTTTATACTTTTCCTTTGTAACTGCAGGTTTAGGTGAAAAAACCTAATATGTAATATGTTTATTATAGTGTATATTAAAATAGCTCACAGTAAAGCTCAGGGGAACATATATAGCATTACAAATGCACTGATCCCATTAACAATAATTTATGTGGGACCTTGTATGTTTTAATATATAGAAATAAATTAGTTGAAGAGAGAAAATTAATAATTAATTTGTAATGCTCATGGTAAGATATTGACCTAATAATGTATTCTGTTTTCTTTGTAGATTATAATATTTATATAATTTAGATGTTACTTTTAAAAAGTGGGAGTATTTTAAACTCTTATAATTGTGTCTATTTCTATTAATTTGTAGTCAAGAGGGGTACATTTACTTAAGGTACAAAAATATCATTTGCATTGCACTAACACTTTACTAAGAGACAAAATGTGTTCACCTATTAGTATAAAGGAGCTTATTAGACTTTGAGTGAATGGCTTTTGAATTTATTTTTGTATAAGCAAAAATTTTCATTTAAAAAATATGGCTATTTTGATGGTCAACTACTATTCTTACTAGCTGCCATTTTAGATATTTTTCTTTCTTTCTTTCTTTCTTTTTTCTTTTTTCTTTTTTTTTTTTTTTTTTTTTTTTTTTTGTAGTTAGCCTTAGGGACAGTCTGATAGATCTTAGTAGCACATAAAGACTAAAAATGTCTAAAACCTCAGAATTAATATGCACACTAAAAGCTGCAAAAGACTTGCCTTAAACATAGGCAAAGAAGCTGGCTTCCTATAGGGTGTGGAATGGTGACAAATCCTTTGGAAACAAGAGGGACATGAGTAAGTATATGCATAAATATTTGTGGCATAATGGGCACGGAAGCAGGCAGGATTATTGGTCCAAATTACAACACGACTATCACATATTCCTTCACCAGGGAGATATTCGTTAAGCAGAAGACTGTATCTTCTTGATTGCAAGTTCTCTTGGTGGGGACCCTCCTGAAGCTCTTGGGAGCGAGCCTCCCTCCTGGTCCAACTCCAGAGAGTGTGAGGGGCAGGCACCTGTGGGAGTGGCCCAGGGCCCAGAGCACAGAGGCAGGAGCCCAGCAAAGGCAAGTTCCACCCCTTTATTACATTTAGTACATTTATTACATTTCCTAACTTGGAGGTTTTAATGGAAAAGACGAGCGAAGGCCTTTTATTGATGGAGAAATGTGTTTCTTAAATTTGTGTGCACATAGACTAAGAAGACCTGCACGTCTCTGTTGTTTGCAGATGAAAGGTCCATGGAAGCAGCTCCTGTTGAATGTGGGAACCACCAAGGACGTTGGCTGGTGTGTGGGCACCACTGGGAGGGTGGCCTGGGTGTCGGCGCTGCCCTTCTGCTAGGTGTCGGTTTGACTTGGGGCACTTACTTCATCTCTCTCTGCCCAAGCTGGCTCATCCGTAAAATAAACTGGACTAGAAGATCCCTAATATCCCCACCATTGTCTTTGTTTTGTTCCAAAGATCAATAATCAGTGAAAAAGAAAATGAGTAATTCATATTTCCTCAACTCGTTTTAAAATTACAACCCTAGGCTTACAGCACTGCAGCTACGTTCTATGATTCAGTGAATTAAAAAATAAAATACAAAAATATTGAAGAAAAGGGGAAAAACGATTTAGACAAAGAATAAAATCATGATTTAACGCTGAAGCTCCAGGCTTTGTGAGCTCTGAGTAGCATTAAAACTGGGTGAGAGTTACAGTTCCCACCGCAAACATCACTCATTCTTTAAAAGAAGCAACTTCGTATCTTGCAAGGCATTGCATTAATTTCTGATATCTTCCAGGCATTATAGTCATTACATCATTAAGTCCACACGGATTTTACTTTGAAAAGCGGGAAATGAAACCATCCTTAGGCTCTTGACAGAAGACCTGAGAACATCCTACATAAATTCGTGATTTTCATTAGGATGAATTTCACTATGAATTGCACACGTGAATAACAATTGTTGATAGAAATGAAATAAATCTACTCAGTTTAAAAGTGGTAAGTGGTAACAACAAATAAGTATAATTTACCTGGATAAATGTAGCTAGAAATATGATTACCAATCATTTAAAAATGTAGGTTTTAGAGGGAATTTTAGATTTCAAATAATGATCTCTAAACAAATCATATTTCTTTAAATATCACCAGTATCAATAGTTCGTTTTTCTAATACCTAAGGCTTAAAGATGATAATGGTGTCTGGTCATATCAAGGATAAGTGAGTGCTACTCAGGGAGATAAACCTAAGAACATTTAGAAAATGAGATGATAAAAACTGGATCTGTATTTATGGGGAAGCCACCCAAGAGACGTTTTGCATATCTAGTAAAATGTCAATCAATCAGTTCATGCTAATAATTAAATCATCCAATAACTTTTCTTTAAAGAGAAAGGGTATTGCTGTGTTGCCCAGGCTGCAATACAGGGGCACCATCATCACTCGTGGCAGCCTCCACCTCCTGAGCTCAAGCCAGCCTCCCATTTCAGCCTCCTGAGAAGCTGAGACTACAGGTATGAATCATATAATGAGACTTTAAATAAACTTATGAGTTTAGTATTTTAGAATCTGGAAGATAAGAATCTTCTGAATTGACCAGAGTTTCTCTGAGAACATTTCAGGATACCAAGGGACGTAAGTTCATTGTGATGGTTTCTGCAGCAGCAATTCTAGTAACTTTGAGATGTTACTGCCTCTGCTCAGAGCAGACCCCCTCTCTGACTTCAGCCACATGCTAGATTTACCCACTTAAGGGGAGGGTTCAGGGACTGGCCCTGAACACATACCTCAGCTTTATCAAGAGGACCAGATGACTGTTCTTAAAATGTGTGTGGCAGGCAGTCACCTGACCACATTTCATACAATTAATCACACTGATCAGTTACAGGGGACACCTATTTGTAATTCTTATTTAATTTGAGGCAGGTACAAAGGTGGCATCCAATGAAGTACCAGGAAACTATAAGTTCCAACATTTTCTAATAAAAACATACAAGTAAAATAGAAGCTTATATGATCTAAAAAGAGATTCTATAGATTTTACATTACTTTCTTTCTTTAAATAGAGATCTTCTGAAAAAAGGGTACATAGATCTTGGAATAATTAACTTAAAAGCAATAAATAACACTCAAAACCTATTAATTCTAATTTCAAATATTCTAAAAGGTGTGTTGGAGAGGATTGTGGAGATGTTGGCCAAAAGATAAAATTTCAGTTAAACAGGAGGAATACCTTCAAGAGAGCCATTGTACATCACAATGACTGTAGTCAATAATACTTTATTTTGTACTGGAAAATTGCTCAGAGAGTAGATTTTAAGTGCTGTTACCACGCAAAGATAATACAAATGTTATTTAGCTTGATTTGGCCATTCCACAACGTGTTTATATATAATGTTGTACACACGATATTTTTATTTTTGATATTTAATTTTTCTTAATTAAAATAAATAAATAGGTAAGAAACATTATAACCTGATAAATACCAGGTATGTTTTGAACAAAACAATAAAATGCATTTGTCCAGTCTTAGTAATATCCCCTTAAAATATCATCATATTACAATGCAATCTTATACCTTATATAGGTGTGTGTACATATACACATATACACATACATATACTTTCATGAAAATGAGAAAATAACATTTTAGGATGACAGAAACAATGTATAGTAAAATAAATTGGTAAAAGTAAATCTTTATTGAAAATTTACAGCCAAATTACAAGTGGTGAATCTTAAAACAATTTGCATGCCATACCTTACATAGCCTGTGCACAAATGTGTCACATTAATTTTTTTCTTTTCTTTTATATGATACTGAAGCGTTATTTGTGAGAGCATCTACCTCGTAGCTGGGAGCCCTCCCTAGAAATTCGTATCCCTCACCCTTGACATTCTCATTTCTACAATGAAATCTCTAGAATGGTTCAATTAAGAGGTTTGCAATTCAGGGTAACTTGTGGACAATTATTTTTCCAGTACAGAAAGAAAAAAAATGAAGAATATAATATATTAACCTTATTGTACAGAGTAGCTGGAGTATTAAGAACCTCTGACTTTAATTTATTGATAAGGGCTTGCCTTTGAGTTAAAGAATTTAGTAGACATAGAATGTATACAGAAATCAGGGCTTAAAAGAGCCTGGTAATCTGATAAAATTAAGTAAAATTTCTTTCGCTGAATGGGCAGAATCATGAATTAGTTGGTTGAGCGTGTCTACAATATGACTTTTCTTCCATGGGAGGATTTTGGAGGTTGACTTGGCAGTTAATAAAATTTGCTTTACAGATGAGAATCAGAAATTGCAAAGGCCAGAGATAGAATTCCTCAGCAGATTCTGCAGTCAGGGAAAATTAAGCCATTCCTCTTGATTTCTTCCCTTGCAAGTTGTAGGAACATTTCCACTTGCTGGCAGGTGTGCCTGGGTCTGGGTATTGGACCTACCTGACTACCTGGTGCACCTCATCCTTTCCACTTAGCTCCCTGCTGCCCATTCTAGAAGCAGCATGCACAGATGCGTGAGCCAGGGACTGTGGCTTACTGCTGAGCCCCTGTCTTCTAAAACTTATCAGTGATCCCATTCCAACTGAGAGCCAGAAACAGGTGACAATAAAGTATTTTTGGTTTCCACAGTTTGTGACATACATTTAGTTTAGTTTTGTTTTTTTCTCATCTGATTGATTTTGGGGAGTTGGGAATTATCAAGATGTTTTTGCACAGAAAAAACTTTAGTATCTTGCATAGTTACATCGTATGTGTTTGTGTGTCATGAGACTACTCAACTCCACACTTTTTGCACTTTTCAAGTATAATAAAATACATTATTATAAACTATAATATTTACCATGCTGTACAATAGATCCCCAGAAATTATTCCTCCTGTATAATTCAAACCCTGTACCTTTTGAAAGCATTTCTCCGTTTATCATTCCTCCACCTCAGGAAATCACCATTCCATTCTCTGCTTCTAAGAGTTCAGGCATTTAGATTCCATAGAGTAGTGAGATTATGCAGTATTTGTCTTTCTATGCCTAATATATTTCAGTTACTGTAATGTCCTCCAGGTTCATGAAATTGTAGCAAATGAAAAAGTTTCCTTTCTTAAAAGTTGAATAGTGTTCCAATGATTTATATACAATGCTCAATAACCCCAAAAAAGGCCAAAAAAGGAAAAGATGGAAATGAAGACAAATGGAATAATTAGGAAACAGCAAGATCTTAGATTGTAATTCAACGATATCAATAATTGCTCTAAATCTGAAGACCTAAGCATATATGTTAGGTGACAGAGGTTGTGTGAGTGGATTTGAAAAAGGAAGGCCCAAGTAAGTGTGTACTATCTACAGGAAATCCACCTTAAGTGCAAAGATATAATTAAATTAAAAAATAATGGATTCATGATTATAGCGGACACAGGTTCTCCTTTTGAGATGATAAAAAAGTTCTAAAATTACATAGTGATACTGGTTGCATGTGTCTGGGAATATATGAAAACTCACTGAATTATACACCTTAAAGGATAAGTGCCGTATGTGAATTAGGTTGCAGTAAAGCTATTATAAGATAAAGTAATAGCCAAAAAGGAAAAGAATAAAGACTGATATACCATAGAAACACTAGTACTCTTCAAAAAAGGTAAAGTAGTTATATTAATTTTAGAAAAATTGAAAATAGAGTATTACATAAAGTGGCAAATGATCCAAAAATATATCAGAATCCTAAATGTATGTACATATAAAAAGAGAACTTCAAAATGCATGGGGCTTAAACTGATATATTTGGAAAAAGAAACAGATAAATCTACAATTATAGTAACAACTTAACAACACTCCTCTCTGGAATTCATATACAGAAAAATTGGTAAGTATATGCATCACATGAACAATATTTCCAACCAATAATATCTAACAGACATTTATAGAACATCCTAAGAAGAGTAGACTGTGCATTCTTTGTATGAAATATTCAATAAGGCAGAACAAATTCCGGGTCATGAAACAATCATTAACAACTCTGAAAGAAAAGACATTGTACAAAGTGGGTTCTAAAACATTAACAGATCTAAACTAGAAATTGAGAACATAAAATTATCTGGGAAATCCCCTAACTTTTAGGGGATTTAAGTCGGCATTTGGGCGACCTTTGCCCTCACTCTGATCTCTTAATTTTTGTATTAACTTTTCTTGAGAGTGATCATATCCCATCAGATTTTATTTAACATTCTGCATGCTTTTTCTCACAGTCTAGATTGCATACTTTTAAATTTTACTTTAATTCAAGTATTTCTAGCATATGTTTTATTTCATGACCTTTGCTAGATGCAGAGGATAAATTCATTCCGGAGGACAAAATGAAGAAGAATAAATAAGATCAACATACTCCTCTTCTTTTATGGAATTTATTATCTACTTCAGGATGCAGACAGGTAAAAAAGATAATTAGAGGATGTTGTGGAATGGCCCTGGTGGTGTAATGTACAGTGTCATTTAGAAGAAATAGCATGCCATAGATGGAGGTTTGAGGATGGCTTTGCAGCAGAGGTGAGGCTTAAGCAGGACCTGCTGAATGAAATAGCTAAGCCAAAATGTTTCAGTTTGAAGATCAAAGCCTTGATCAGATTGGGAGACAGATTGAAATTGCTGCTGAGAAGGGAAGAGAACAGTAGCTCGTGACTTTTAAAAAGATTGACAGCTATATCAAGGTGTGTGCGTATCCGGCTGCTCCCTTTAGAAATGAATACAGAGACTTTGAGCAGGTGCTCCTAAAGTTTGGTTATTGATTGTTGGTTGATTGTGTTGAATTCTTTGAAGGTTGCTATTCCTCCCAGCCTCTTAGACCACACGCTTAATGTCAAATTGTTCCTAAATTATTTAGCAGTAATAGATTTCGATTATATTAAAAACAATCTCTAAGTTACATAGCCCTCTTCTAATTGCAAAGTGGTTTCAAACCCATTCACTCCCTAATTTCTCGATGTGTGAAAGATGTTTCTTATTGTGTGGCTGAAATAACACAACTTCTTGTATTTTAACATTGCCAGACACTTGTGATATCCATGCGAGTCTCAAAATTCATGTGAACAGTATACTCACTCTCAGAACTGATGAAGTCATACAGTGAAGAGTGTAATTACATTACTGGTTAATGACCCTATAGCTTATATAAAAACACATGCCATCTATTTTTAACCTAAAACTAGTAATCCATGTAATGACATTCTTAAATTATTTTATTTATAGTACTCTGAAACAATGCCACCAAATGAACATACTACTGTGGATTTGGGGTCCTTCTACCAGTTTCTGCAGCTTGAGAAGTGATTTCCAATAAAGGGGAAAGTGTATTCAAGATAATGCTTTTCTCTTTCAAATCAGCTTATTATATATTTGAATATTAAGGAATTGTATATAATATAGTCTACTGATAAAATGACTCAAATTCATGTAACATTTATGTGATTTTATTCAGAAGAATATATTATGGCTTATTTTCAAACTACTGAACGGGATGGTACCTGGGTTAAATGCAAACAGGCCCAAGTACATAGAATATACTAAAATTTAGTTACGTAAATATTGCATTTCTTTGGATGAAAAAATATAATTGTTATTCATTTATAGCATAGAAAGCCACAGAACCTCTAGAGAAGCCATAACACATAAAAATGCAAAAAACAATTTTGACTGGATTTCTGAATCTCCTTGAAGAAAGACTTGGAGTCAAGTACCTTATCATTTTAATTAAACAAAAGAATTTCAGTATTTAACTGAATTCCATTCCCCTATTCAGGGGAAATTTTAGGATGATAGATTTACTAAATTACACTGGTGTAGCTGTGCCTTGGACCACCCCCAACCCCTTTTATGGACTTAAAATACGCATGAGTAAACTGCCAGGGGAATCATCTAACAGAAGAATATTTCACTCTTACATGCAATGTGTTTACTATTTAATTTTGTTAATAAAAATTTGAATCTTTAGTCTGATGCATGCAGCCTAAATGCAGATAGAGATGATTTAGGTGATGTTACTTCCTCTGTTAGAGTGTTGGTTATTTCTTTCCTTTTTCAATTTTAATTTCTTATTATTACGGGTTCATAATAGCTATATATATTTATGAGGTGCATGTGATATTTGAGACAGGCATGCAGTGGGTTACTGGAATGTTTTTTGAGGGTCTATGCTCACTCTTCATTGCCCAGTACATTATCCAAGGTTTTTAAAGATAAAAGAGTGGAATCTGAAGCCCCACACTTTTAAAAGGAAGAAGTAATTCCCCACTACCTATTTCAGCATACAATGCATATGGTACAAACTAATGGGGGAAAGGGGGTGGGAGGTTGGGGGCTATGAAGGCAAAGTTAACTCACTTAGAAGTAATTTTTCCTTTAGGGCAGAAAGGGAAAGTGCATCTTCCAGCGGCAAAGTTGGAGAGTGAGAAACCTGCAAGGGAAAGAAATTAAAGAAGCTGGAATAAAAAGACGCGATGGGATAGGTACAAGCAGGAGAAAATGGAGACATATTATAGTAAATTAACCTTCAGCCTTTGAGGTTATCCTTTGTATTGAAATTCAGTTGTTGAGTTTTTATTGCTAAAGACATGATGATTTCCTCATAGCCGAGGGGGGAGGTTCAAATACTGTACAAATGTGATAGTCCATCTTAAATCATTTTTGTGTAAAGATTGAGTTGTATTGAATGAATTTGTCATACTCAGAATGAAACTGGTGCAAATGAAATTCCTGTTAAGGGGCATTAACTTTTACTATTTTCTCATTTGCTATAAAAGCCTGGTAAGTACCAAGATTTGGGACAGACTATCGTACTTTTATGAACCAAGAAGAGACGGGAGGAGCTTCCTGATGGCTTTAAAAGCAAATATTATTTTTTAGTTTATGATCTAGGGAAATTAAAAAAAAATATTTCTCTCCCTATGGTTTTCTAGGGTGAATTAGATACCACTGATCTGCTGTTTTAACTCATTTGTTTTCTAGATTTCACCATTCAATATATTTTAACGAGTTTCTTTATGTCAGACCCATTTTCCCAGTCATTAACCATCCATGTGCTAATCACACAATTATCTTGTCATTCATTTTATAAGATGTTCTGTAAAAACCCATAGCATCCTTCCAGAATGCAGGGGATAAAATTATATTCAGATCATAAACGTTGTTTTATTGAAAGCTTTATGAATAATTTGAGTAAAGAAACAAAAGCCACAATAGGAAATGTCATTCTATGTAAATAAAGGGAGTATTTAAGAATTATTGAAACCTATGAAAAGACGTGTTGTTTTATGGCTTTTAGAGAGTCTAACAAAGTGAGATGTGGACAATTTTAAGTGATTTATTTCAACAATTGTCCAATGCAAATTCCTTAAGCTCTGATCATTAAACTATCATTTAAAAATATTTAATGAGATCATTCAACAATATTAATGCCTAAACTTAACATGGTGTCTTAAAGAAATTTCTTTCTAAGACTCTGTGGCTGCCTTTGCAAAATTTTAAAGAGTCAAATTGTAAAGAGACCAGATGAGGTATTCATTCAAACACCAAACTACAAGCAATAAAGCTTAATTCCCACCCACACCCTCTAAGGAAATACCCCTTTCTTCCTTCTCCAACCACATTGACAAAGAAAAAGAGTATCTTGCTATGTTAGGACCAACCATTTCTGGCTTCCCAAGAATGGATTTCTCTTTGGATCAAAGACCAGAGAACTGTCTACACTGCCCTGGACACTTGCCTTTGGAAACATGGCTTCTGCCACCATCAGTTCACTGAAACAGAACGCACAGAATAGCAGGTCGAGGTGGCCAGTCTGTGCCACTGGGCAGCATTCACCCTTTCCTGAAATTGGAGTCTACTTCGGCGTTGCGGACACCATCACCTGCTGTATTTCCTTAGTCTGTCTGGAATTCACTTCACCGTTTCCTTCCAGTTTCGTTCTCCTCCGGCCTTCCATTCTTCAGAGTTTTCTGTTTGACTCTACGTGCTTATCATTTAACTCTCAAGCATTCTCACGGCTTTAAATATGACTTCCAGTTTATACACTGCCAATCTGTGTTGCCCACCAGTCTTAGCCCCCTGAGCAGTAGATATTTATTCAAATGTGAGCTGGCCATCTCTATTTGCGTTTCCATCTCAGACTCCTAGAAAGCATCCGCTTTCAGGTGTCCATCTTCATGAAGAAAGCCGTCATTCATAAAGTTGCCCCAAGCACTTCTCTTCTTTTACTATTATATTGTCAGTAGCATGCACCAGAAAGGCAGAGCTGACTCACGGTGTTGGTGCGTAGGCTTCTTTTGATTGGATTTCTTGTTCTACTATTCACTGTGTGTGGCTTCATGCTGAAGGAATAGGATGATCCTGTATGTTCAGGTGCCTCACACTGAGCATGGGCAGAAGGAGAGGGAAGTTCTGAAGGGCACGGCTGTCTTCTGGTTGGGACGTGCCCAGCATGGAAGTTGGAAGCTATAAACAGCTTTTCTCTCAAATATTATTGGCGAGAATTGTTGTTACATGATCTGTACTTGCTAAAAAGGAATCTTGGGAATTGAGTATTTTAGCCCTCAACCTCTATAACAGCAGAAGTATAGGGCATTATGAATCAGTCAAGTCACAATCCATACCTTATGCCAAACCTCTAATTCATTGTCAATTATTCTAAGACTCTTTTAAGGCCTTAATTTGAGTCATTCCTTTTCCAAATGTTTTGTGCATTCATACTACTCATTGTTTTGCTGAGGTAATCTTTCTATGCAAACTTGATGAACTGTTTAAAGTCCAAGTTCCTTAAAAAGACACAAGTGAGGTTCTCCAAGACCTGACTGAGGACCTGGTTCCCGGCCAAAACGCCTGCATGTGATTGTCAGACCTGAACATAGGTAATTACAAAGGCTCTACCTGGCAGGTCTCCCACAGAAAGCTGCCCTCCCCACACCAGACTTCTTGGTGCACCGCCAGTGCGTTGTGGTCTCTGAAAGGAGTTGCAGTCAAGAACTCTGGAGGCTCTGGCCCACCATGCTCCCAGCACACCTGCACAGACTGAGTACTCCTGTGGGATCTGATGCCATTTAATGTGGGGTCCTTTTTAAAAATATATCAATTGTAGTTGAAGCCTTCAGTACCACATTTGAGGACTCCTCCATCTCCAGGACTCCTCTCCCTTCAGACAAACAGGCAAGTCCTAGGCCTCCAGAGCTTCTGACCAACCAGTTTTATATTGGGGTTGCTGCAACACCCTCTTTGGGTTTGGTTAGTTGGCTAGAGAGGCTCACAGAACTCAGGAAAGCACGTTTACTGGTATATTACGAAGGATATATTAGAGGATAGAAGTAAACCTGAGCACAGAAGCTTCTGTCCCCATGGTGTTGCGCTCAGGTCTCCAGAATCTCTCGAACCCTGTCCTTTGGCCTTTTATGGAGACTCCATTGGCTGGCCATAATTGAAGCATGAATGACTGAGTTGAAATGTGATTTCACAAAAAGGGTGTGATCTAAACCCAGCGAGGCCTGTCTGTTCAGACTCTTCCAGCGTGGCTGTGCACTGCCTCTTCCTCCAGGGTATGGGGCAGGACCCTCTTTGAAATGAGAGTCAGATTAGAGCCCTGCCATGCAGGCAGGTGGAAGGAGGGTAGGAGAAGGTCAGAGAGAGCAAGAGATTCTGTTTCCAGAAGCCTGCTCCTGAGCCCTAAAGCACCCCAACGTTATAACAAAAGATGTGACTAGCATTATGGGAGTTATGAGCCAGGAATGGTGGATGATATCTATAAACTTATATATATATATATATATATATATATATATATATATAAAAGTTTCTGTATATATAACTTTCTTTATATATAGAGGTATATGTGTGTGTATAAATAATATAGATAACAAATAAATACAGCTATATCTATCTATATTTGTAACTTGTGCTATGACTAATTTTTGTTTATTTTTGCAAGTTTTGATATACAATATTCTATCATCATTCTCTATTTTGTGATAAAAGTTTTATCACAAAACATAGATATATCTATCTATATGTGTTATATATATTATTTATACACACATATAGAAAATCATACTATCACATATCACATATAACTAGTGCACAGGAAGAATAAAACACAAGAATGTAGATAACATAACATGTAAATTCTTCAGTGTTTAGGAAACAGTACATGTTATACATTTTGTCATACATTCTCTGACGAAGTTCCCACTACAAACAAGGGGCAGATTTGCCATTGGGGTGTAAATTGAATGCAAGGCCTGTGATCTCTGGTTGGAATTAAGCATAAGTGGGATATAATGACCCTCAAATACTAAAATTGTTCGTTCATTCTCTGTCGATTCCACCTAGAGAGTTTTTTGGCTGGCTGGTAGAGTCATAATAAAACTAAATGGTGCTCACACATTGTTCTTACACGTAGATTCTTCTGTTAAATGGCTTTTAAATGTGAGTCTCATGGAAAGTTCAATTTTATGATATATTTTATTTGACTGATTATTCTTATTTAAATTTTCCCATGTGAACTTTAGCAAAGCTTTTTGAACCCAGAGACTTTCCTCCAAAGGACAGTTAACCCATTTAAAAAATAAAGATTGCTTCTACTTCTGGGATGATAAAGTAGATATACTTTCCCCTTTTCTTCCCTCTAAGCACTACTAAAAACTCTGAATGTTTTATATATATAAACACAGAAAGACTCTTAAGGTGGAGAGAAGAAGGCAGGTAAGTCAGTGAGCCCAGGACTCCAGATACTCCATGGGGGTGAGACCCTCGGGTTTTCTTTCTGCCAGACAGAAACCACAATTGGAGTTGAAAATTGCAGAAACCTAGAAAGAGCAAAGGGCCCAGGCAATAAACGTCCAACAAGAGGATCTGAAAAAAGTAGCCTTGCAAGACAGAACGTTTTGAGATGAAAATGCTCTATTGTAGCCAAATGTCACCTAATAAACTGCAGGCCCACCCATGCCCACACAAGCTAGGGCTGAGTGCAGAGCCCCACAAGGTACGATGTGGAGACACAATCCTGGACCCCTGTGGGAGTCGGGACACCCAGCAGTAGCAAGCCCCCGCAACCTGTCAAATGGTATCAGCAGGGGCCACATGGGAACAGTAAAGAGGGGCTTATTCCCTTCATCAGGAATTTACTAGTGGAAGCCTAGTGAGGACCAGAAGCTCCACCCCCAGCTGTACCAGGGCATCCCCTCCCTGGTTGCTAATGAAGACAGATAGGAAATTTAAACTGTACGCTCACAGGCGACAGTAGCAGCATGGTGCTCAGCCTACCCCTAATGGAGCAGCTGGAGGAACCCTGCTAAAACAAAACATGTCACTAACATCCAGAGTCCCATAACATCGTAGCCAAGATATTCAGATTTCACTGCAAACAACTGTCACAACAAGAACCACAACAAAGTCTCATAGAGAATGAAGGAAGACAAGAAATAGACACACACAATGGAAGTCAGACATGTCAAAGCTTCAGAGATTCTAAAGAGCACATTGTAAAAATGCTTGAAAGAGCAGCTGTGAACACACTACAACATATGCAAACATGCAGATTTAAGCCTTGTCATAAATCTTAACATTAAATGACAATGCTCTTAATACAATTAAAAGACCAAGAATGGCAGACCCCAAAACATGACTCAAATGTATGCTATCTGTAAGAAGCTCCCTTCAAATATAATCATGGAGGAAGGTTGAAAATAAAAGGATGAAAAAACATATATTATGCACATACCAATTTTTTTTAAAAATAGCAATGGTTGTATTAATATTCAATAAAGTCGATGTCAAAACAAAGAAAATGCTTAAATGCAGACATGAACATGATATACTAACAAAATAGTCATTCACTAAGGAAATGGAAATCCTAGATGTGTATGCACCACGTGTGTTATAAACAAAAAATCTGAAGCAAAAACTTATAAAGGTACAGAGGATCATTTTCTTAAAAAATATCAATTGTAGTTGAAGCCTTCAACACTACTCTCTCAACAACTGGTAGAAAAACTAGACAGCAAATTAGCAGGAATATAGTAAAACATAACATATTTTAACAACATAATTCAGTAACCACAGGTAACTGGCATTTTAAAGCACTCCACTCAACAACAGCAGAATTCACCTTCTCTAAAAGTTAACACAGAACATAAACCTAGATAGGTAATTTTCTGGGACATAAAACTAACCTCAAAAAATTAAAACAATGGAAATACACATTTTGCTATTTGACCACAATGGAATAAAACTAGAAAGTAATAACATAAAAATAACAGGACAATTCCCAAACAGTTGAAAT
This sequence comes from Saimiri boliviensis, assembly GCF_048565385.1. Classification (NCBI taxonomy): domain Eukaryota; kingdom Metazoa; phylum Chordata; class Mammalia; order Primates; family Cebidae; genus Saimiri; species Saimiri boliviensis. The sequence goes on along the minus strand of NC_133456.1, from coordinate 116,008,512 downwards.
GTAAAAACAACTAAATAACCTATGAATCAAAGAAGTCTCAAGAGAAATTAAAGAAATATATTAGACTTATGAAAATGAAAATTCAGCCTATCAATATTTGTGGAGCACAGCTAAAGGAATGTGAGACAAAAATTTATAGTGATAAGAACATATATTAGAAAGGAGAAAAAGGCTCAAATCAATAATCTAGGTTACCACCTCAAAGAAAAGTAACTTCAAATAAGCAGAAGGAATGAAATAATGAAGATAAGAGCAAAATCAATGAAATGGAGAACAGAAAAATAGAGAAAGAAATCGGTAATAAGTAAAGAGCTAGTACTCTGAAAAGATCAATAAAACTAGCTAAATTGACAAGAGAAGATGCAAGTTACCAATACCAGAAATGAAACACGGAGCATCACTACAAACTGCAGATATCAAAAGGATAATATGGGAAGACACCAGACAATTCTGCACCTATAAATATGATAACTTTGGTGAAGTCAACCAATTCCTCAAGAAACACACATTATCACAATGTATCCAAAATGAAGTGGAGGATTTGAATAGCCCTACAATTAATAAAATTCATAATCTAAAAGCCCCCTTAAAAAAGAAATTCTTAGGCCCATGTGGTGTCACTGAAGAATTCACCAAATGTTTCAAATGTTTAAAAAAGGATTAGCATCAATTCTACATCATCTTTTCTAGTAATGAAGGAGAAAACATTTCTCAGTTTATATCATGAAGCTAGGATTACCATGATACCAACACTCAGAAAGAAAGTACAAAATCAAAAACTACAGACCAATACCCATCCCAAAATAGAGACACTACAATCTTTAACAAAATATTAAAGTAAAAATTAGAAATATTAGAAAGAATTACCCACCGTGACCAAGTGAGTTTATTCCAGGATAGGGTTGTTCAATATTTGAAAACCTAGTAATGCAATCCACCATGTTAACAAGCCAAGCTAAAGAAGAAAAGCACGTGCTCTTAACAAGTGATCCAGAAAAAGCCTTTGACAAGTCATCACTTACTCATGTTAAAAATTCTCCTAAACATACTAATGGAAGGGAACTTTATCAACTTTGTAAAGAGTTTCTACTGAAAAACAACAGAACTAACGCTACAGCTTGTTCTACTTGATGATAAAAGATTCAATCTTTCCCCCTAAGATGAAGAACAAGGCAAAATGTCTACTCTTGCCATTGTTATTTCACATATTACTAAAAGTTCCTGTCAATGCAGTAATGCAAGAAAAATAGATGGGACACAAAACGGAAATGAAAAATAAAACTATTTGCAGATGACATGATTGTCTACATAGAAAAATCTCAAGATATCTAAACAAAGGAAAATCAAACTCTAGAACTAGTTTCTGAGCTCAGTTATGATTACAGGACACAAGATAAGCATATAAAATTTATGTGCATTTCTTCATGCTAACAATGAACACAACAAACAAGAAAACTGAAAATAAAACAAAATTTAAAATTGTTTAAAAATAAATAGGCGGAAATGCTAGGAAGACGGCCGCCTAAGAACAGCTCAGGACTTCAGCTCCCAGTGAAAGTGCAGAGGGTGAGTGGACGCCGCATTTCCAGACGAACTCTTATTGCCCACAGACCAGGAGATACCCAGGCAGAGGGGTCGCCAGAGTCGCAGTCCCAGCCGGTGTGGCTGTTTTGGCCCCCGTGGGGCTGATTCCGCCCGCGCGGCTGCTGTGACAACGCCCTGTTGCTGCGGTTCTCCGTACAAAAGCCACTGGTCTGGGAGCCCTCTTAGCTGGCCAGCAGAGCCCTGAGACGGCAGAGTTGCCCATTCATCTGAAATAGCGAGTCAGGCCAGGAGATTCCTAGGCAAAAAATCCGCCAGGAGCCGGCGCCACAGTTCGAGCCGACTCCGTGAGTCGCAGCACGGGAGATCCCGGCGCCTTTTCAATAAGCGAACGGAATGCAGGGTCGTTCAACTTAAAAGAAAAGACTCTGAGTCAGGGAGCCGGGTGATCAGGCTCGGTTGGTCCCACCCCTCCACCCCCAACAACAACGAAAACAAAAACAGTAATTGGAAACCCTCTGGGTTGAGCCCTCCAAACCAAGCACAGCTGAACCGGGACGGTCCAGCTCCGCGGGGGAGGGGTTTCCGCCATTACTGAGACTCTCCACCGCTACGGAGGCAGGCTGCCGTTGCCGAGGCAACCCGCCGTTGCCTAGGCAACCTGCCGCAACAGAGAGAGTCCGCCATAACAGAGGCAGGGCCACCATTGCCCAGACAGTTCTAACTACGCCCATATAAAAAGGACTACAGGGAAGAGCTCAGGGCAGCTGGGCAGAGCCCACAGCAGCTCAGCAAAGCCCCTGCGGGCAGGCAGTGGCTAGGCGTGCTGCTAGCTGGGCGGGTCCGACCTGAAAGAAAAATCAAAAAAGGCAGTAGTGCAACGGAAACTCATAAAGCTCCAACTCCCTGGGACAGAGACAGACAACAGGTGGATAAACCCACAAAAATGGGAAGAAACCAGTGCAAAAAGGATGAAAACTCCCGAAACCAGAACACCTCTCCTCCTAAAAGGGATCACAACTCCTCACCAGCAAGGGAACCAGACCGGAAGGAGAAGGAGGGTGATGAAATGACAGAATCAGACTTCAGAAGGTGGGTAGTAAGAAACTACAATGAGCTAAAAGAACATGTTCTAACCCAACGCAAAGAAAACAGGAACCTTGAAAAAAGATTGGACGAACTGCTGACGAGAATACACAGCATAGAGAGGAGTATAAGTGAATTGATGGAGCTGAAAAACGCAACACGAGAACTTCGTGAAGCATGCACAAGCTTCAACAGCCGAATTGACCAAGCAGAAGAAAGGATATCAGAGGTCGAAGATCAACTCAATGAAATAAAAAGAGAAGGCAAGAACAGAGAAAAAAAGCACAAAAAGGAATGAACAAAATCTTCAAGAAATGTGGGACTATGTGAAAAGACCTAATCTACGTCTGATAGGTGTACCTGAATGTGATGAAGAGAATGAATCCAAGCTGGAAAATACTCTTCAGGATATTATCCAGGAAAACTTCCCCAACCTAGCAAGGCAGACCAATATTCAAATCCAGGAAATACAGAGAACACCACAGAGATATTCCTCAAGAAGAGCAACCCCAAGGCACATAATCGTCAGATTCACCAGGGTTGAAATGAAAGAGAAAATGCTAAGGGCAGCCAGAGAGAAAGGTCGGGTTACCCACAAAGGGAAGCCCATTAGACTCCCAGCAGATCTCTCAGCAGAAACCCTACAAGCCAGAAGAGATTGGGGGCCAATATTCAACATCCTTAAAGAAAAGAACTTTCAACCCAGAATCTCCTATCCAGCCAAACTAAGCTTCATAAGTGAAGGAAAAATAAAATCCTTTGTGAACAAGCAAGCACTCAGAGATTTCATCACCACCAAACCTGCTCTACAAGAACTCCTGAAAGAGGCTCTACACATATAAAGGAACAACCAGTACCAGCCACTCCAAAAACACACCAAATGGTAAAAGAGCATCAACACAATCAAGAATCTGCATCAACTAACCAACAAAACAGCCAGGTAGCATCAAAATGACAGTATCAAATTCACACATAACAATACTATCCCTAAATGTCAATGGACTAAATGCCCCAATCAAAAGACACAGACTGGCAAATTGGATAAAAAGCCAAAACCCATCAGTGTGCTGTATCCAGGAAACCCATCTTACATGCAAGGATACGCAAAGGCTCAAAATAAAGGGATGGAGGAAGATCTACCAAGCAAATGGAGAGCAAAAAAAGGCAGGAGTTGCAATTCTCATCTCTGATAAAATAGACTTTAAAGGAACAAAGATCAAAAGAGACAAAGAAGGACATTACATAATGGTAAAAGGATCACTGCAACAAGAAGAGCTAACAATCCTAAATATATACACACCCAATACAGGAGCACCCAGATACATAAGGCAAGTTCTTAATGACTTACAAAGAGACTTAGACTCCCACACAATAATAGTGGGAGACTTTAACACCCCATTGTCAATATTAGACAGATCATCCAGACAGAAAATCAACAAGGATATCCAGGACCTGAATACAGACCTGGAACAAGCAAACCTAATAGACATTTACAGAACTCTCCACCCCAAATCCACAGAATATACATTCTTCTCAGCACCACATCACACCTACTCTAAAATTGACCACATAATTGGCAATAAATCACTCCTCAGCAAATGCAAAAGAACAGAAATCATAACAAACAGTCTCTCAGACCACAGTGCAATCGAGTTAGATCTCAGAATGCAGAAACTAACTCAGAACCGCACAGCTTCATGGAAACTGAACAACTTGCTCTTGAATGTTGACTGGATAAACAATGAAATGAAGGCAGAAATAAAGATGTTCTTCGAAACCAATGAGAACGAAGACACAACATACCAGAATCTCTGGGACACATTTAAAGCAGTCTCTAGAGGAAAATATATAGCAATGAGTGCCCACATGAGAAGAAAGGAGAGATCGAAAATTGACACCCTACCATCAAAATTGAAAGAGCTAGAGGAGCAAGATCAAAAAAACTCAAAACCTAGCAGAAGACAGGAAATAACTAAGATCAGAGCAGAACTGAAGGAAATAGAGACACAAAAAACTCTTCAAAAAATCAATAAATCCAGGAGCTGGTTTTTTGAAAAGATCAACAAAATAGACAGACCACTAGCCAGATTAATAAAAAAGAAAAGAGAGAATAACCAAATTGATGCAATAAGAAACGATAAAGGGGATATCACCACAGATTCCACAGAAATCCAAACCATCATCAGAGATTATTACAAACAACTCTATGCACATAAACTAGTAAACCTGGAAGAAATGGATAAATTCCTGGACACCTGCATCCTCCCAAGCCTAAAGCTGGAAGAAGCCGAAACCCTGAATAGACCAATAACATGGTCTGAAGTCAAGGCAGCAATAAAGAGCCTACCACCCAAAAAAAGCCCAGGTCCAGATGGGTTCACAGCTGAATTCTACCAGACATACAAAGAGGAGCTGATACCATTACTTCTGAAACTATTCCAGACAATCCAAAAAGAGGGAATCCTTCCCAAATCATTTTACGAGACAAACATCATCCTGATACCAAAACCCGGCAGAGACTCAACAAGAAAAGAAAATTTCAGGCCAATATCCATGATGAACATAGATGCAAAAATCTTCAATAAAATACTGGCAAACCGATTGCAACAGCATATCAAAAAGCTCATCCACCATGATCAAGTAGGATTCATCCCGGGGATGCAAGGCTGGTTCAACATATGCAAGTCCATAAACGTAATTCACCACATAAACAGAACCAAAGACAAAAACCACATGATTATCTCAATTGATGCAGAGAAGGCTTTTGACAAAATTCAACAACGCTTTATGCTAAAAACCCTCAATAAACTAGGTATTGATGGAACGTATCTCAAAACAATAAAAGCTATTTACGACAAACCAACAGCCAATATCATACTGAATGGGCAAAAACTGGAAGCATTCCCTTTGAAATCTGGCACTAGACAAGGATGCCCTCTCTCACCACTCCTATTCAATATAGTACTGGAAGTTCTAGCCAGAGCAATCAGGCAAGAAAAAGAAATAAAGGGTATCCAAATTGGAAAGGAGGAAATCAAATTGTCTCTATTTGCAGATGACATGATTGTATATCTGGAAGACCCCATCATCTCAGCCCAAAATCTCCTGAAACTGATAAACAACTTCAGCAAAGTCTCAGGATACAAAATCAACGTGCAAAAATCACAAGCATTCCTATACACCAGTAATAGACTTCAAGAGAGCCAAATCAAGAACGAACTGCCATTCACAATTGCTACAAAGAGAATAAAGTACCTAGGAATACAAGTAACAAGGAATGTAAAGGACCTCTTCAAGGAGAACTACAAGCCATTGCTCAACGAAATAAGAGAGGACACAAACAGATGGAGAAACATTCCATGTTCATGGTTAGGAAGAATCAACATCATGAAAATGGCCATACTGCCCAAAGTAATTTACAGATTCAACGCTATTCCCATCAAGCTACCAATGACCTTCTTTACAGAACTGGAAAAAAACACCTTAAACTTCATATGGAACCAAAAGAGAGCCCGCATAGCCAAGTCAATTCTAAGCAAAAAGAACAAAGCAGGAGGCATCACACTACCGGACTTCAAACTATACTACAAGGCTACAGTAATCAAAACAGCATGGTACTGGTACCAAAACAGAGATATAGACCAATGGAACAGAACAGAGGCCTCACAGGAAATACAACACACCCACAACCATCTGATCTTCGACAAACCTGAAAAAACAAGCAATGGGGAAAGGACTCCCTGTTTAATAAATGGTGTTGGGAAAACTGGCTAGCCATGTGCAGAAAGCAGAAACAGGACCCCTTCCTGACACCTTACACCAAAATTAACTCCTGATGGATTAAAGACTTAAACATCAGATCTAACACCATAAAAACCTTAGAAGAAAATCTAGGTAAAACCATTCAGGACATAGGTGTAGGCAAGGACTTCATGACCAAAACGCGAAAAGCAATGGCAACAAAAGCCAAAATAGACAAATGGGACCTAATCAAACTCCACAGCTTCTTCACGGCAAAAGAAATAGTCAGTAGAGTGAATCGGCAACCAACAGAATGGGAAAAAATTTTTGCAGCCTACCCATCTGACAAGGAGCTGATATCCAGAATTTACAAAGAACTAAAGCAGATCTACAAGAAAAAAACAAACAAGCCCATTCAAAAATGGGCGAAGGATATGAACAGATACTTTACAAAAGAAGACATACAGGAGGCCAACAAACATATGAAAAAATGCTCATCATCACTGGTCATCAGAGAAATGCAAATCAAAACCACATTGAGATACCATCTCACACCAGTTAGAATGGCGATCATTTAAAAATCGGGAAACAACAGATGCTAGAGAGGATGTGGAGAAATAGGAACACTTTTACACTGTTGGTGGGAATGTAAATTAATTCAACCATTGTGGAAGACAGTGTGGCGATTCCTCAAGGACCTAAAAATAGAAATCCCATTTGACCCAGCAATCCCATTACTGGGTATATATCCAAAGGATTATAAATCATTCTACTACAAGGACACGTGCACACGAATGTTCATTGCAGCACTGTTTACAATAGCAAAGATGTGGAACCAACCCAAATGCCCAACGATGATAGACTGGATAGGGAAAATGTGGTACATATACACCATGGAATATTACGCAGCCATCAAAAACGATGAGTTCACGTCCTTTGTAGGGACATGGATGAACCTGGAAACCATCATTCTCAGCAAACTGACACAAGAGCAGAAAATCAAACACCGTATATTCTTACTCATAGGCGGGTGTTGAACAATGAGAACACATGGACACAGGGAGGGGAGCACTACACACTGGGGTCCGTTTGGGGGAAATGGGGGAGGGGCGGGGGGGAGGGGAGGTGGGAAGAGATAGCATGGGGAGAAATGACAGATACAGGTGAGGGGACGGAAGGCAGCAAACCACACTGCCATGTGTGTACCTATGCAACAATCTTGCATGTTCATCACATGTACCTCAAAACCTAAAATACAATAAAAAAAAGAAATAATAAACCCCCCCCAAAAAAATAAATAAAAATAAATAAATAGGCGTAAATATAACAAAGCATATATAGGGCTCGGCACAGTGACTCCTACCTGTAATCTCCACACTTTGGGAGGCTGAGGAAGGAGGCTTGAGCCCTGGAGTTTGAGACTAGCCTGAGCAAGGTGGAGAGACCCCATTTCTACAAAATAATTATAACAATTAGTCAGGCATGGTGATCCATACCTGTAGCCCCAGCTACTCAGACAGTTGAGATGGAAAGATCTCTTGAGCCCAGGGGTTCAAGGATGCAGTGAGCTATGATCACACCACTACACTCCAGCCTGGATGAGAGAGAGTGAGACTCTGTCTTCAGTGTGTGTGTGTGTGTGTGTGTGTGTGTGCATGTGCGTGCGTGTGTGCGTGTGCCCGTACGCATGCACGCACACACAGGACTATAGGACTTGTATGCTGAAAAGCATAAAATGCTAATGAAATCATAAAAGAGCTAAAAAACAGAACACATACCATGATCATGGATTTGGATCTACATAGTAAAGATGCCAATCATTTCCAAGTTGACATCAAGCTTCAATCCAGTGTCTATCAAAATCCCAGAAAAATTTTTGTAGATGCAGACAAGTTATTCTCAAATTTATTCCTATGCACAAAGACATAGGAATAAACAATTTTTATAAAAATAAAATGGGAGGAATCAATCTATCTAGGTTCCAGACTTACGTTGATGCACTAATCATGACTATGTGATCTGTGATTTGCTTTTAACCAATAGAAGGCAGTAAATGTGAATCTCCGTTTATGTATGTGGTTACATCATGGAGGATGTGGCTTCCATCAGGCCAGAGGACTCTCTCCCTGGGAGACTGAAGAGGCAAACTGTGGACTGGCAGCTGGTGTGTGGAGAGGACCTCATAGCAAGCAGATTGCAGCAGCCTCTATCAAACTGCAACATCCTTACAAAGGTAAATGCTGCCAACAGCCATGTGAGCTTAGAAGCAGATCCCTCCCCAGTCAAGCCTCAGATAAGACAACAGCTCTGGGTCACAGCTTCATTATAATCTTGCAAGTCTGAGGCAGATGGCAGAATCCACAGCTCACAACAGGAAGAGCAGAACTAAGATGCTTGGCCCTCGAGGGAAGTTATTTTAATTCTGAGCAGCTGCATTCTAACGCATGGAGCCATCAAGTGCCTCATGCTCCCTTTCCTGTTCTTCATAAGAAAAGTGAGCATATCACTTTTAGAGTTCAGGAAATATTCCCAGTTTTGTTTTGTTTTGTTTTGTTTTCCTGTGCTTCATCAGTGGATCAGTGACTAAATTGATCAGTATTTTTGCCAACACTTCTGCCACACTTGCCTTAGGAATTTTCTCTATTCGTTGTTTTATGATTGCTACAGCTGTGTTCATTGCCTCACAGTGGTTTTTGTTTTATTTTTAGGTTTAGCTCTCTATCAGGTTGCCAATAAGCATTCTGGATCCTTCTATTTTTCTGAGCCCTTCTGGCGTACCTGGATTCAAGCACATCTAAGGATCACTAAATCCCTCTACAGAAAGAGCATTCCATTTTACTGAAAATAGAAACTTAACAAAAGAACCCACAAGAGCTGATATTTTTTCAATTTTTTCAACTTGCAGGAAGTATTTTTAACAACTTTGGAGAATGGAAGCGTCGTTTTCAAAATTTTCTTTTTCTTCATATGTGTTCAAATTTTCTTTTTTCAAAAATTTTATTCTTGATACTGTGAGTCCTTATTAGTAGAACTGAGAGTTCAGCCTGCCATGTCTCTCAAGATAGCAGAGGCTCCACGTGTACTTGGATCTGCAGTGCCACCCATGATTTTCCAAAATGTTTACAATGGCTCTCCAGGTTTTTGCTGCACATAAAATTACAACAAATAATTCATCAAAAAACAATTGACACCAAGGTTTGGCAATCTTTCAGGTCTGGATTTCCAACCTTGTCCTCCTGAGTCATTGGAAACTGGTACCTAGGAAATGGTTGGTGCTCATGATGGGGTTTGAGTAGTGTTTAGGCACTATAGCAACAGCAATCATAACTATAGTAATAGAAATGATCAGTGATCTGCCCTCAGGCATAATAACACTGATAATTGATTTCCCCAGTTATCACTGAGGAAGGGTGTTTATTTCTGTATTTTATAACATGTCCTTTTGAAGGTCACAGTATTACACTTTTACAAACTATTTTTGTGATCTTAATGTTAAGTATTTATTGCTTCCCAACAGTGCTAGCTTTTTAGTAGGTTTTGATAGGAATCCTTGTTCTGCCACACCAAAAAAGTTTAAGCATAGACATAGAAAGTTAACGTTTTGATGCATAAACCCTAATTTCAAAACCATGGCTGGAAGAACATAGATTAGACTTCAAAGCTTCATCATTTTCAATTTTCCCTAGTATCAGCCCTTTACAGGGACTAACAATACTTACAAAACATTAACCTTGCTGGTGCAAAATGTACAAGTCTTACTCAAATAAATCCTTTCTTTACCATTTATTGGTGTTAATTTTACCCTTCTTTCTTCCCTAACTAATTTTATAGGTTGTTTCCCTTGTTAATTTTAGTGATGGGAGTCCTTTGTTCAACATAACAGAGTCAATACAGTGAGAATTAGTCTGCAACTGATCAATTTCCACTAGAAACACACTAGATTTAATACTTCTGCATATTTTGTGCAAAAGATTTCCACAGACTTGCACCTTTCCTAAGTTTCTTAATAACACAGTTGCTTGGAAAATTTAATAGCAATGGAACATATGTGATACCACTAATCAGGGTGCTAAAAGAAAGAATCCCACATATGTCATCATGTACTGCTATATAGATGCCATTGGGGATGCAGTTCATTATGACAGTTTGTGCCCCCATGAACATCCCCTAGGAAAAACACATTCAGTTCTAAGACCACTAAATGGTGCACTTATCCTGAAGAATTGCCTTGTTTTTAACCTTACAGACGTTATTAATTAGGTGACTTATCCTCTAATATACCTGAAATTTTCCACTGCATTGTCTGCTTTGAAGCTAGGAGACAAATCTATGATCCAACTAAAAGAGTGATTCTCTAGCTTTGGCTATACATTAGAAACACTTAAAAATAATTTTTTGAGATGGAGTCTTGCTCTGTCATGTAGGCTGGAGTGCAGTGGTGTGATCTTGGCTCAATGCAACATCTGCCTTCTGGGTTCAAGCCATTCTCCTACCTCAGCCTTCTAAGTAGCTGGGATTACAGGCGCATGCCACCAAGTCTGGCTAATTTTTGTATTTTTAGTAGAGATGGGGTTTCACCATATTGTTCAAGCTGGTCTCGAACTCCTGACCTTGTGATTCACCCTCCTTGGCCTCCCAAAGTGCTGGGATTACAGGTATGAGCTACCACACCTGGCCTTGCAATTGGCCCACCTCAGAGGGCCAATCAGTGGGATGGAACCCAAGCAGCTGTGTTTTTAAGCTACAAGCTACTTAAATCATTTTATTCTGTGACTGTGGTTGAGGAACATGGGCATCAACTAAGTTATCCATGATCAGGAATGTTTTTTAGTCGCATATGTATGCCTCTATACAACTTCACTTTCGTTTTACCACCAACGTTAATGTATTATCTTCTTGTAGCTTATACATTCTTACAAGCTGTCTTGCATGATTTTCATAGTCCAATACACAATTCAGCATGATTGATTTGAACAGAGAAAAGTATATCCAGGAAGTTCAAAGTATGGTAGGAATACTGAGTACAAATTCTCTATCTTATCTGTCAACAAATTAATTTAGAAGATACATGACTATATGTTTATTTAAATTTGTGTTATTTTTTCTTTCTAGGTAACATATATTGAAATCCAAAATATAAATAATAAATGTTAGAGTGTGCTTCCTATATAAAGAGTATAGAATGTAACAAAATGGAATTGATCAAGACAAAAATATCTTGCACTTAGTAATTGATACAAATAAAGCAATACAGCTCGGAAAATTATAGTAACCTTAATTACTTATACTTTCCCTGTAATAATTTTGATACTGTAGAAAGCCACAAACGTATGTGCTTCATACCATAGTAACCATAAAATCAGTAATGCTGCAACCTAATAGAATATAAAATTTATGAAAGCAGAATATTAGCTACCAAACTTAGAAGAGTGCTTGGCATATAGGTGTCAAATAAATATTTGTTAAACATATGAATATATAAATATATATTCATATGTTTATATATATATTCATATATATATAAACATGAATATATATACAAACAAATGTAGGAATTTGCAATACACAATAGGCAATTCTTATTTTTTATTCACATACACATGCACATGTAAATAGTTATGCTTATATAAATACCTTCATGTACATAAAGACATAGAAACACAGAATAAAAAAGAACATTCAGTTGAATGAGAAAAAATAGAATATATTTAAAAGTGATTGGTTATACATCAGGGAGAAAAGGGGGACAATGTGTTTTCATCTTATCATAGGTCTCAAAGTTACTATTTATTCTGTTTTGAAAGAAAAGAAAAAAAGTCTTATATGGCGGAGTGTGAATTATACTGTATAACTTAAAATTTTACCATAAACAGTATACTAGTCAAGGAAAAATAGCTGAAGAATTGTATCCATCTATTGATGTTTTTAAAACAATATTTTCATGAGAGAAAGTAGAGAAATATTGAGATTCTATTTCAGGCTAAAAGGCTGTTTAATATTCAACTGCCACTTCATGAAGTGGCCTTGTGTCAGTAAAGCAGAAAACATTTGGAGTTGGTTACGTGTCACTCCTAATAGATCTGGATGCCACAGATTCTTTATTCAGCACTTGGCAGGGTTCCAGAAGAATGATTTAGGCCAGTTTCACTTCAGATGATATTCTGTCCCTGCATAACTCAACTATTTTGTGAAGTTTAAAGAGCAGGCTTCCAAAAGAAAAAAAAATGAGAAAACAGAAATAAGACCATGTGAGCTCTTTTATTTTTATAAATTTTTAATGGAAGGGCTCCTCTTACGAAGAAGTTTGACATTCAACCTGATACTCTCCTTGCACATGAAAGAGACACCCAGAACGTGAAACCTGAGACCAGGCAAATCTTACTTGGGTTCATTATCAATCCAGCCACATTTTGTCTGTCACCTAAATTCGTGCATGCCCTCAAAGAATCCAAAATTTGTAGGAAAGCTTGTAATACACAATAAAGGTACATTTCTGGGATAAAGTGCTATGTGTGCTTTCTGTCCTAATCAGAGAGCTAGGCAAAACCCGTCTTCTTCTTAGTCAAAGTCAATAGTGTTTGTGTTCATCCATGATTGGTGGTGAAAAGAAATGCTTTCTTAGGGAGTGGGTTAACTGTGCTTCCAGAGACCCTGTCCTCAAAGGGAAGAGCCACTCTGTTTCACCTGGTGGAGGAATGGCCTTCAGAGCATTGCCTGGCTTTGTTGGTGTGGTGGTTTAGGTCAAGCGCACAGTGGGGGAGAGTGGCTGGCAATGATGCCTTCTGCACCCATGCCAGTGGGTCAGTGTGAGTGCCGGGTGGCACTTCTGGGCCCTGCCATTGCCCACAAGAGAAAGACAGGGCCTAGACGTGGACTCTCTGGCCCATAATTACATAACTAGTTACTGACTCGTCTTCCAGCAACATGCAGGCCTCTTAAGCTGTCCCAGTGGGGGTGACAAAGAATATCTTCTACGAGGAATAGGAATGTGCATCCCTGAGTTCATCCCACCACTGTAGGCAAACCAGAGCCATCGTTGTTAAGTCAGGTCACTAAGAGAAAGCTAATCCCGCCAGATGTGAGGAGGAAGCAAAGGATAATGAGAATTTATGTTTCCGTAAATGATTTTTCTCCAATACAAACTTAGGATAACACCATTTATTCAACATGGAAGGTAAGGATTTTAGAGATGGCAGGAAGCTTGAACTGGGTCCTTTTCCCAATATGTAATTTTTTTTTTGAGCAAGTATACAGAAGCCCAGATACAGGAACTGGATTGCACAAGGTCCTAAATCAGTTGCTGATCGAATCAAGACTAAAACTATGACTATTAAAGAAGTAACTCAGTGCCTCTCCATTGGAAGGCGCTGCCAGGTAGAAACAACACTAATTCAATTAAAGCAAAACTGACACGTTAATTCGAACTTCACCTCACCTGTTTTCTGTTTAATATCTCTAGAAATGCTCCTGATAGACTTGGAAGGAATTATAAACACATCTACTGGAGTTGCATTTGATTTTTAACATCTTTATAGATGTGGCATTAGCACCAAAAAGAAAACAAGTATTAAGGGTTTTTGAAATACATCTCAAATAGCTCTCATAAGCTCACATAACTCACTCAATGATAGCTATAAAGTTATTTCCAGGAAATAGTGTTTGTCTAATAATCAAAATTTAAGATCTCAATAGTTGAAGATAGAATTTGAGATGCCACTAGTTGCTATACATTTAAATAATCATTGTAAAATACATGAAAGTTTTGGAACAATTACCAATCCTAGTTCATTAGGCAGCATTTATGGGTGATTCACAAACAGATGAAAGGTGATCAGTAGCACACACTGAAACATTTCAAATAGCTCAATCAGAATAAGGTACTGCAGTCAGCAATCTAGCATGGCTTGCAACGTGCTGTGAAAATGGCATAATTTGCATATCACGTTTTAAAAATCAAGAACTGAACGGTGTTTCTCAACCACATTAAGTCACTTTCAGCACAGAAGCAGCGATGAAAATAATATTCTTTTGTTACAACTAGAAGGAAATTGCTTTTGAAATCTGTCATAGGCAAAGTATGGTTGTATTTGAAAGCTGTCTTTTCAGTAGTTTCATGAACCAGGACTTCCCAGTAAAAAGCCCGCAACAGTATCATTGACACTGTCCAGAACAGAGCAGCTGTGACTGAGAGTATATTAGGAAGGAGAACTGAAGCTCAATTAGAAATAAAGGGGAGGACATGTCAATAAGACAAATTAGAAAATCAAACAGCTGATGGACTATTTGTGGATATGCTGTTTACCTTTAAAATTTTTATTAAAAATATGGGATTGAAGAACTAGTTAAATAAAACATAAAAGGATCAAATTCTTTTGCTACAAGTGCACAGTTTTCCTTTACTATGTCCCTTGCAGCCCGGTGCTAAGTCTAACGATGAATCTTCCTTGGAGCTGAATTAGGAGTCAACATGGCCGCTTTTCTCTCTTTTCTGGAGCTCTGAATTAAGCCATATTGTCAAGAAGACCAATGACCTAATGATCAAATGGAAATTGTCAGTATCAGCATAGGCCCCGAGTCCCAGTACCTCCCAAGGCATCCTGATGTCAGAGCTATTCGTAGATCAGTGTTTCATTCTCAGTAAGTCACTGGCTAAGTTGTTCAGTTACCCAGGCTCAGAATAGGGCTCTGATAGAGACTCCAGGACACCATAATACCTGACTTAGTCCTAATATTTCCCTTCCTCAAAGGACTACATTACTTTCCCACCATCCTGGGACCACTTGTAACCTACAACATATAAACTACTTTCTCATAAACACATAGTAACTTTGCTCGACCACCACTTGGAATCTCTTTCCATTATACTTTATTTGATCAACATTATGGTAACTAACTCTATGTGCCTCCCTAGTGAGGTAACTTTTTCCCAAATTACAGTGTGTATCAGAATAAGGTGGGGTGGGGGTGAGGAGCTTTTAAAAATGCAGGCTTCTGGGAATTGTTGTAACATATTCTGATCAGCAGGTCAGATACAATAGCCCCAAAACCTACAGTTTTAACAAATGGTCCAAATGTTTCTAATGGATGTACCATCATGATTAAATACAACACTGAATAATTACGTTTCTTTATTTGAGTTCCTTTGTCCTATCTGAGAGTTTGTTTTGATACCAGATGTGAATATGACTGAAGGATGTGGAAAATACAGGTTGAAACAGTGGGGCTTTTATTTTTACTGTGTTTTGTTTTTTGGTGTGTGGTGGTTTGGGTTTTTTTGGAGGTTTTTTTGGTGTTTTTTTTTTTTTTTTTTTTGTATTTTTGCTAACAATTTTCTGTTAACAGTAGGTAATTTTTTAGTTCATTTTCTTTGGTAGTCAAAAATAAGAAGTTGTGCTTAAACATGAATTCTGGTTTACATGGTTATACATAGTTAACCATGTATTCTGGTTAAACATGAGTTCTGAAGACTATTTCAATTTGAATCAAAGCTGCCAGTGACAGAGAGACAACACATCTGAGAAGGTCTGTGTCAGTTCTTTTCTGTAGGCCAGGTCTGAGAGCAGCACATGATTTTAATCCTGGTTCCCTGGTGATAACAGACAAGTTAGTGCTAAAAATCAAAACAAAACAAAATGTAGATACAAGTATTACATATTCAAAGGCAACTAAGGACATTGATCCTTCTGTAATATAATAATAAGACATCAGAGACTGACAATCAGGTGGCGAGAGATACTGCCTCAAAATAATGTTGAAAATTATCCTCGAGGTTCTAGAATTAAGCCAATTTTCAGAAATTGAACTGCTCTGAAGGAGAGACCAAATTTCCATGAGGAAATACCCAGCCATACCATAACAAGTATCTACAGTAATGATTCCTCCTGTGCTTCTTCAAAGAAAAATATAAAAATATACATGGATAAACACACACTGGGGAACAGCTGGACATAATGGAAAACATTGCTCAGAATTTATGTTGCCTTGACACCTGAGGTTGTATCACAAACTCCTCTGAGAATGAGAAGATGGGACCAGGACAGTCTCATACTGGATCTGCCGAGTCAATGAAATATTGCAGTGATTGCTTCCCTTCCCCTAGGTACATACTACAATCAACGTATCTGACATCTTCACAACATAATAATGTCCAATCCATGAGCATGGTATAACTATCATTTTATATATTCTTTTAATTTCTCTATTAAAATGTTATAGTTTTAAAATAGTATGGAGGCTTTCTACATCCTTCATTAAACTTAGCCCCAAATGCTTTATGATTTTTATACTCTTCTAAATAGCATTTTTTAAAAGCCATTTGTATTTATATTTTTTTCAAGTCTTTGCTATTATACTATTAAAATATGGTTTTTGTTTCTTGACCAAGCATCATGCCACCATACTATTTTCACTTATTCCTGATGATAGTTGTTTTGTAAGTTCCTACATCATTTATACATAAATGATAATGACCTCCAGGAATAAAGACAGCTTTACATCTTCCTTTTCAATTGCCATGATGTTTTTTCTTTATCTTGCCTCATGGCACTGCCTGGATAATCCAACACAAAGCTGAAGAGAAGTGTGGGAAATCCATACCCTTGCCTGTATTTTGATATTAGGTGAAATATTAGGTTAATGATTTTAGTAGGTGCCTTTTATCAGCTGAAAATGTTCCCTTGTAATCCTTGCATTCCTGAGTGTTTCTTATTTGTTGCATTTTGGCAAATGATTTATCTGCATCTAATAAGATTATCACATGAATCTTCTCTTTTGTTATGTCAAGATGGTGAATTTCATTGCTTTATGAACAAACACCTTTACATTCCTGAGATGAAGGCCACTTGGCCATGATGTATTTATTTTTACAAATTGCTGAATTTTGTGTTCCAATTTAACATTTTGCTACTTATCTGCTTAAACTCTCTCAGTCTCAGTTTTGACCTCTGTAAAATACATTAATTGGGCTTTAACAATAATATTTTTGTAAAAAATATTATTTTATAATTAGTTGAAACATATTTTTTTCTATGGTCTTTCCAGTTTTAAATTAATTAGTTTGAACTATATAATTATATTGATATTAAATCTCTATTGAACAAGAAAAAAATTTCATACAGTTCAGCTTAATAGATTAATTTTAAGATTTTATTACAGAAAATCTCTACCTTGAAAACAGGAGGTAATTTTCTGGACTTGTTTTTTAATCTTAGCTGGAGTAAAATTGTGGTAGCAAAGACACTAGCTTTGTAATCTTGTGCATGTTACTGTATAAGGAACTCCCTGGCACATAGCTTACAAATAGTAAGTATTCAGTAAATACTAACTGTATTGTATATTTTCATGATGATTATGAAGTTCCCTTGTCTTTCTAATGTCCTTGACAAGATGATTAATGGGTTGTACATCTATTATTCAGGTATATTTCAAAAATAAGGAACTTTGTGTTGAAATAGAAAAATCTAATTAAGTTTTTATCCCGGTTACCTGCAAGTGGAGTATACCAACTATTTCCTGGTCTTTTTATATACAATTTGTCCTTAAGTTAATGCTCACAATGTGTGCAAAAGTTTATATTAAAAAATCTAAAAGGCACACGATAAACTATGATGGTACATTTTAATAATTTAAGTCCCACATAAGTCAATGAGACATATGCCAACATTACAATAGAAAAATCGTCAAGGTATAAGCAAGTAATATATGTAAGCAAAAGCAAAGGACAAGTAAACACCTAAAAATATTCTATTATTATAGCAATAATCGATGTAAATTAGAAGAGCAGTAACCAAATCAATATGATTAAAACATCTCATACTCTGTGTTAGTTCACATTCAGGAAAATGCACATCTTTATAGTGAAGACAAAGCTGCAAATCAATGCAAACTTCATAGATGCCAGTTGTCAATACATGTTGATGCAATAAATGCTCAAACCTTTTGAAGAAAAAAGGCTACTTTTAAGAATATATCCAAAGGCAATGATAACAAATAAATAAAATTTTTCATATCAAAGAAAGTTTATCCCTATATTTTATGATTAAAATTTAAAAACCTAACTGTTTAATAGTAGAAAACTGTTCATACAAATCATGATAAAGTCTAAAAAGTCAGAATTTAGACTATATAATATGCAGCAGCAGGAACAAACGTTCAAAAAATAGTAATACAATGTAGTAGTATAAAATTGTATTTTTAAAGTGTGTATATAGGTGTTTACTTTATTAATGTTATTTCTAGGTGGAGGGACTACAGGATGTTTTCCTCTCCCTCATACTTTTTAACACTTCATAATAAGCAGGTACTTTTTTAATAATTGGAGAGCTCATGCATGCATATTTATTTTGATAAGTGGGTAATGGTGGTAAGAATTCTGCAGGCTTTAGTATTCTCTCTCAAGTGTAACACCTATTTTAATAAAATCATGATGTATTTTCTATGGCATTTATCTTGTATTAAAGACCTACTAGTGATCATGCTTAAGGTGACCAAAATATACAGTCATCATGTAGCTGGGGAAAAGTGAATGGTACTTCTCTAGTGTAGTGCACTGTATAATGGAAAGTGAGATCCTAGCTGAAGGGAGTGGTTATTAACTGGGCCATATCATTAATAAGACCGACAGAGTGTGTGCTGAAGAGCCATAGAGTCTGATGCAGAGGCAATCACAGCCTTAGCATAAATCGCCTTCTATTACAAAACTGGATATGAAGTAATTGTTTAACCTAGTGTCACAAAAGCTTCCTTAGTGCTTGCAAAACTAATCTCCTGTCATTGAGTATTTGTTAAGGACAAAGATCAATTTCCCTAGCATGGTCATATTTTGTATTTTTCTGCTTTGTTATTAACTGAGTTTCATGGTCTACTGCTAATAACATAGACCAAGAAGTTGATCATAATCAACACATACCTTTGGAGTATATTATTCTTCTGATACACATTTTGAATATGTCATAACATGTATTAGTTGCATAGCTTAAAACATTCAGATTTTTGAGAAAATTATGTAGCTTTGCACCTGTAATCTCAATGGCTTGGGAGGGTGAGGTGGGAGGATTCCTTGAAGCCAGAAATTTAAGACCAACCAGCCTGACCCTAAGACCTTTTTACTGGAAAAAAAAAAATCAATTAAAACTTAGCTGGCCATGGTGGCACACACTTACAGTCCCAGCTACTCAAGAGGCTAAGGTGGGAGGATCACTTGGGCCCAGAAGGTTGAGGCTGCAGTGAGGTATAATCACACCACTGCTCTCCAGCCTGGTGACAGACTGAGACCCTGTCTCAAATAAATACATAATAAATAAAGTAAAAGGAAGTCAGCGACATCGTGGGCTACCATTTCCACTGGAGATAAAGTGATGGCCCCCAGAGCACCACAAAGTAGACACAGGAGCTTGAATTCACTTCTTCTAGACAATGGTTCAGACAGTGAGTGGATGAAGAAGAAAGCAACTTGCACTATTTGTGATGACTTTGTTTGCCTGAGCACATTGGGATGAGGGAGGTCGGGGAAAGGAGGAAGGCCAATGGACCAGTAGACACTCCTGAGTTTCGGCCCTTACAGTCACAAGTGACGCAAACCCCCTCGTGGAATCATGTGTAGCACAAATCATACCGCAATACCTTTGAATAAAAGAGCTTTTATTTAAAAAAATCCTAACTCTACCTAAGTAGAAAAATTCAAAGTTCCATTTAATAATAAGGCATGAAATACGATAATTGCTTAGAGAGATTTATGACACACTTTTATTGCTATGCCTTTGCAGCCTCCCAGTACTGTGATTCACGAGGCAATTGCAATAGCGTGAAAGAAAGTTGCCACTGTTTACAGTTGCAGTGAATGGCATTATACCCAGCAATTAAGCAGTAGAGTCAACTGTCGTAACAAATAGCAATAGCTATTATTAGTTCTTTGAACTTCTTTGTGTATTTTCCATCATGAACAAGTAGCTGACATGAGTATAATTTTAACACAAAGCTATTCACAGGTAGGTAAAAATCACACATTTACAATTGCTGTGGCTTAACACTGGCTTGCACATTATAAACGCTAATTTTATTGTTTGACTAGAAGAGTCCTCTTTTAGTTAAGTTGTTTCTGTTTTGACCAAGGATCATTTAATCTAAATACATAGTTATATAACAGTAATTTATAAATATTACGTATTTTAGGGTGAGGTGGATTTTATTCTAGCAGAATGTCATACTTCTCAAACCACATGGAATGATTTTTAATTTTTTTGTGAGCAAAACACACTTCATTCAATCCAATGCAATACTTTCTACTCTGCTGAATAATCTGATAATATCCTTGGTAATCCAGAGCATCTAAATTTTTTTTTTTTTTTTTTTTTTGAGACAGAGTCTTGCTCTGTCACCCAGCCTGGAGTTCAGTGATTCGATCTCGGCTCAGTGCAACCTCTGCCTCCTGGGTTCAAGCAATTCTCCTGCCTCAGCCTCCTAAGTACTTGGGATTACAGGTTACTGCCACCATGCCCAGCTAATTTTTGTAGTTAGTAGAGACAAGATTTCACCATGTTTCCCAGGCTGCTCAGGCCACTTAATTTACAGAGCATTCTTTCAGCCCTTGATAGTTTTAGCTGTTTCTTTCTGAAATGTCAATGATACAAAACTAAATGGTAGCTCAAACTCTATTTCTTTAGAACAGTCAGCATACGATACCAATTTGAGAAATTAAAATTTTTTACACTCCTCTACATGTGTTATCTAAGAAAGAAAGAGATTTTTTGTGTGTTTATGTATGTGAGAGAGAGAGAGAAATGGGGAAAATCATGTGTTTTAGTAGTAATCATTACCATAAAAAGTTATGGAAATTAATATTAACACATATTCAATTTACACTTCCATTGACTCATTCTTCCAATGGAAATTTAAGGGTTTACTACAAATCCAGAGAAAAAAATCAACAACTCCAAGCAGTTGAACTGTCAACTGGCAGGTCATGGGCTGACAGTGGAACAAGTGTGTGTGTGTTTTGTGCCTTTTGAGTTGGGGGCATGTCTGAAAATCACTTCTTAAAATGTTAACTTTGAGATGTTTTGCACATATCCAAATTGAAATTTCAAGAAGTGCATACAAACCGTGTGTTCAGGAGAGGTATGGATAGGAAGTATAAATTTGGAAGTCCTTGGTACATGGAAATCTCTGTAATGCTAAGACTAGATGTGAATTCCAAGGGAGTGAGTGCAGGGAGCGGCAGAGCCCAGGCTCTTCAATGCTGGGAAACAGCTCCCTGCACACTCCTCCTCGCCCTGCTCCTGCAGGCCATGCTGCTGTTACACTTCCCCCTCCCTCTGCCCTGGTGCTATTCTTCTGGATACTCCCATGGCTGGCAACCACCCGCTTCATGTCCGCTCAAAGGCCAACTTTGCAATGAAGCTTGCCTCCTTGCTCACCTCACACCTCAGCAATTCCTTCCCTGTATCCCAATCCTTCTCACTGCTCTACTTATTTGTCTATGGCACATGGGACTTCTGACACACTATGTAATTTATTTTTACATCACATCACTGTCTGTCCCCCATTACTAGGAGATGAGCACCCCAAGGGTCTCTTGTCTTCATCTAGAACCACGCCTGGAACACAGTGAGTGTCCAATAAATACTTGCCAACTAAATAAATAAAAAGTGAATGAACTTGGCCAGTGAGTGTCAAAAGGTCAATTTCCCTACCTTTTTCTTGACACACAAAGAATGAAGATTTTTAAGCAATAGAACAAACTATGAACTTTGTTTACTCTTTTATCATTATCCCACCAAGCCAGAAACCCAGCAGGGTCTGTTGAATCATTTTACATTAACTGACTCACATATCTCCATTTTTAAGGCAAAAGAGGCTGTCATCTGAGCCAGACCAGACTACAGAGTCTGGTGTGGGTTTTAAGATTGGTGAAAATGAAGAGGTAGATTATTACCAATTTTGCACCGAGTTATAAGAAAACCAGAATAGGAACATGGAACACAAACATACTAAAAAGCTGAGGTAGTAAATGAATTCCACCCTTCAGGGTTTTTCCATTTCTTCATAGATACACACCCAAACCTCTGATGGTCAGGATAGCCCCAAGGGGTGAGAAATCTGCACGATCTGGGAGTGCAGCTCACTGTCTTATGACCCTTTAAACAATTTGATCTGTGCAGGTGCTACTTCAGAACTGAAAATTCTGCTTACTCTAATTGTGAATATTCCTTTTCAAGCCATGTTGTACTCTTTACTGTGGCATCAGGACTTTAATGGGCTTGGCCTTGATCTACCCCCATCTGCTTTGTATGTGAGCAATGGTCCACAGGATTGCATAGGCTGGAGTGCCTGCCAGGAAGAAGCCACTGTGAGCAGGTCCAGGGCACCAGTGTGGTCTATGATGGAGCCTAAGAGAGGCACCTTCCCTGGAGAGGTGGAGAACTTCCAAGAAAACTCACAAAATCCCACCACACCTGCATGAAAAATCATCTGTCCACCTTCTCTTCTAGACCTAAAATACATTTTTATCTCTCCATGCACAGAGGAAATTAAATTTCATTCTTTATTAACATACAGCAGTCTTCTGCTCAGAGAAGGCATTAAACCTTTGCTGTTTGAATACTTGAAATAAAGACATAAAGAAATATGTCAAGGCCATTTCACGACTTCACCAGCAACCACTTATTCTCAATTAATTCCGGATGGCGTTGTAATTTCCTGTGGACATAACAACTGCCACTTAAAACCTTCCCCTTTTATTTCACGAACGCATGCCAAAGAAAAATGTTAACACAGAAGTCTACTAAAAATAGAACTTGAATTTAGGATATTGGCTGCATATGACTTGGCAGGACTGATATAAAGAATTAAGGGAAGTCATGATTGTTTTTCTGTCAGAACTATCAAGATCCTTTTCTATCCATTTTCTGGAGACACTGTATTAATAGATATTTGCAGCTTATAAGCACTAGATTTATAAGCAAGAATACTGAGTATTAAATATGAATTTCTATTGTTTTTTACTAAATCAATACCCATAAAGCATTGAAATTGTTTTCACATTTTGCTGCCCTTGAATTGACAATGTTGTTCACAGCTCTGTGAAAACATGGCACTTTCTGACATTTGTAGAAATAGCAATTGCCCATAGTAAGAAACATGAAAAGGCGTCAGTCAGCCTGTCTTACTTAAACTATGTCCAATGACATGATCAAAATTGCTTTAGAAACACAGTTGCTCAAGTGTCTAACTATCAAAGTAATAAACCTGAGGAGGAAAATCCATTTTTGCTGGACAAAGTAGGAGCTGAACACTATGCCAAAATCATTGCAGCTATGTAGAGCATATAGTTATCTTAAAACTCAAACCAAAAAAAAGAGCAAAAACTAAGGTGTTCATTAAGTTACTTTATTGTTCCACATTGTCCCTTACTGAGATATCATGCAATTGCAATATAGTCACTTAGATAGAAACATCCAATATATCATTAATTCCACCAAACCTGGAATGATTCTTCCTAGTAGAGCTTGCTTTCAATTAATTAAGGTACAAGCTTAAAACTAAGAAGTTATTACGTGTTTGAAATCTGCATATCCGAGTTCTATAGTTCAAGCTCTTTCACCAATTTTCAAGGCAATTCTGGCCATTTCAGTTACCTTTTCTCTAATTCATTTTTTCTAATTTGAAAAAAGGATCAAAATATTTCTAATTCATTCCTATAATCTTAAAAAAGAATTAAAATATACCTCAATCTAATAGGGGTTTTTCTAAAAATCTATCTCTCTACCTATTATCACAAATAGTCCAACTATAAAATAAAGGAAAAAAATCATCTTTGAATAAACATCATCATTTTTAAGTCTTTTGCAGATCTTGACTTTTATAAAGCAGAAATTTCATATGTTAAGGGCATCAGAAAGATTTTTGTGTCTTGAAAATGTGGTATCATTTTGAAAGATGAAGTTTGTCCTGACAGTATTATGTAGGGTCGAAATTAGCTACTCTATTTATTAGAAAAAATGAAATAGCATAAACTCAAAGGGTGAATATTTAAAATCATTTGAAAAGTTTACAGTGATTGTATTATTATAACACTGAATGGATAATTTTTTTAAAAAAACTATGTTTACTCACATATCTTATTTGCATACCTCTGTTTATTAACATATTTGCATTACCTTTTGTGGACTGAATGTGTTTTCAATTATCAGATTTTTTTTAATGGAGATAGGCATCAGTCAAAATATCTACATAAGCTTTACGTAGTTCTCTGTGTGTGTAAAACAAATTATTTATTAGAAAGTGATGCTATCAGGGGAGATTGTGCCAGTCAAATGGTTTATGATATATACATATACACAGAATGAAAAAAGAATTTCCATTAGTGTAGTTTCTTTTTTCATAAGTTGTAAGTAGTTTTATTTTTATTTTGTTTTTACCAAATATTTAGAGATGAGGACATTTCAGAAGGACAGAGCAACCATCTTGAAAGGGTTTCCATGAGTTAAATCTTGAACTTAAGCATCAGAATAAATAATGATGCTAACAGATTACATTCCATTGAATAAAATGGACAACCATGAGTCTACATTTGATTAAATAAATTAGTGCGGAGAAGAAAAAGTTATTCCTTACCAATTAATAAAAACATAGATGGATTTCTCAGATTAGAAAATCACTTTTTGGCACAGACTTGCAATTAAGACAAGGAACCTCATTGGACGCTAAAACAGTGAATGAAGGTGGCACGAATGATAAGACTCTATATGGTCCCAAAGAAGCTTTTATTAGTTCATTTTCACACGGCTCATAAAGACATGCCTGAAAGTGGGTAATTCATAAAGAAAAAGAGGTTCGATGGACGCACAGTTGCACATGGCTGGGGAGGCCTCACAATCAGAAGGGCTAAAGGCACATCTTGGGTGGTAGCCGGCAAGAAAGAATGAGAGTCAAGTGAAAGGGGAAACCCCTTATAAAACCATCAAATCTTGTGAGACTTATTCACTACCACAACAACAGTATAGGGGAACCACCCCCATGATTCAATTATCCCCCACCAGGTCCCTCCCACGACACGTGGGAATTATAGGAACTACATTTCAAAATGAGATTAGGGTGGAGACACAGCCAAACTGTATCAAATCTGCCCCCAAATATCTATTGTGACAGAAAAAAAAAAAAAAACTAAATAACTTTACAATGGAGAAACCTGGCAAAGTTGCCATCAGTGTTGTGGAACAAATTGGCATTATTTTTCTTCTGGCAGCATGCAGTGAAGGAAGCCATCACCATCTCTGTACTTTTCTTGCCAAAAAAGCATCATCTGAATCTAATAATTAAGAAACATCTAATCATTAAAAATGTAATCATTAAGAATCTAATCATTAGGACTGGTCCCAAATCAAGGGCATTCAACATAACCACTGGCCTATAATCTCTGAAGAAGCATTGCAGTGATGCTCAAGGGAGACTAAGAAACTGTCCTGAGGTGGTTGATGTGCCCTGACCATCAAATGCAGTTTGGGATTCTGGGCTGGGGGCTTTTGCTGTAAAGGAGAAGAGTGTAGTCCACAGTGAGCCCCACATGGCTGAAGGGGAAATGTGGATGCGGAGCCTATAGTTTTCCATAACTTGAAGGCTATCTTAAAACAAAACATTATGAAAAAGAGTTTGAGCAAGGAAACTTTTTGTCCTGCTTCCTGTAAACTAAAAATAATATCCTAAGGCCCCAAATGACTGTGTGTGGGCTCCCTCTTGCCCAAGGAAACTCCAGATAAACCTTAAAACTGAGTTCCTGAACGTGACCAGACTGGAGGTCAGAGGTCTCATTATACCCCTCTCCTTTGCTGTTTAGACAAAACAACTGACCAGCACTAATGCTGAAACAGAAGGCTGACGGAACAGAGTTCTTTTGACAATAAGATACCAGACTACAAACAGAACCTGAGGCCATGTCAGGCAACAGCAAAGTCACACACCCCACACTTGAATAATAAACTGTGTTCTACTGCCATGAAGCTTGTATTTTTCTCAAGCAGGTGAAGAATAACCCTTGGCCTGGAGATAAACACTAGTGAAACAATTTGCAGCTCACAGATACTGCCTAACTGAGCCTGTTTCATCAGCCATAACTCCAGCTTTGATTGGACAAGAGACTGATTTCAGTAACTTTTCTCCAGCTACGATCATCAACTGTGGACTGATTCTGGGCAGTCTACAATCTTTGTAGAGAGAACCAGAAGGGCCTTCGTGTCCTGGAAAGATCTTTTGACATACAGGGCCTAATTGCAATATGCTGTCTCCACCCAAAGTGAACATGGGTTGTATGTGACATGCACGTTTGCCCATTAAGCATGTGTCAGCACTCCCTTCATGAATATTCATAGCTCTTCCTCTTACCTGTTGAATGCGTATGTTTAGCCCGTCTGTTCAGCATCAAGTTCCCTGCCCAAACCCCTCCTCCTTCAAAGTGCCTGTCTCTGGTCTTGGCTGGAGGCTGTGCTTCCCAGCCTGTGAGATGGCCACCTTATAGGCTGTAACCTTTTGCAAGAAATGAAGTCTCCTCCTCTCTTTTCTAAATTTATACACCCCCATTTTTTTAAAGTTAACTCTCCCCACCCCCATCTGTTCTGAATTTTATGTAGTTATGGGATTTATCTATTACTTAGACTTTTGAAAATATTCTGTTTTTATTTCCTAATGTAATTTATGATAAACATATTATCTCTCTTATGAAATCAGTTTTGACACTTGGTTTTGCTAGAAGTTTAGCCATGTTGCCGTATTTTCAGATATATTTGCATAGCATTTAAATCTTATAATTACTTTTCTGAAACTTTAACCCCTTTAACATATCCCTTTTTATCTTAATTAAGTGATTTATTGTTTTCTTTTATCCCAAAGATATTTTGAATATATATATTGGTCACTAGCATTTTCCATATTTGGATTCATTAACTTTTGCTTTCATCTGTATTTCTTTCTTTCTTCTGCTTTCACTGAGTTTGTATTCCAATTCCCAGTCTTTAATAATAAATATTTAATCTATTTATGACTTTTGTCTTATGAATAAATAAAATAAAGCATTGATTGTCCTCTGAAAATTGAATTGATATAATTTCTAGATAGTTTATAATTTCTTCTGTGAGTTCCTCAAAGACACATGTTCTTTCCTTCTCTTTTTCAAAAATTATCAGATGACCTTTCTTATTTATTTCTATTCCTGCTATATGACAGTGTTTAGTTTGATTGCATTATCATACATAAAGTTGGTTATGCCATTTCTTTATTTGACAGTTTTAAAATTTTTCTTTATGGCTACATTAGTCTGTTCTTGCTTTGCTATAAACACCTGAGACTGAGTAATTCACAAGAAAAGAGGTTTAATTGGCTAGTAGTTCTGCAGGCTGTACAGGCAGCATGGTGGCTTCTGTACAGCCTCAGGGAGGCTTTTATTCATGGCAGAAAGTGAAGCGGGAGCAGGCACATGACATGGCAGAAGCAGAGGCAAGAGGAGAAAGTGAGGTGCCATCCCTTTAAACAGCCAGATCTCCAGAGAACCCATTCGCTGTGTTGTGAAGCCAGCACTGAGAGCCTGGTGCTAAAGCATCCATGGGAAATCCTCCTGCTTGATCCAGTCGCCAACCACCAGGCTTCTCCTCCAACACTGGGGATCACCATTCAACAAGAGATTTGGGCGGGAACACAGGTCCAAACTGTATCAATGGCATATGCGATGTAATTCCTTAGGCCTGGTGTGGTGGCTCATGCCTGTAACCCCGGCACTTAGGAAGGCCAAGGCAGGTGCATTGCTTGAATCCAGGAGCTTAAGACCAGCCTAGGCCACTTGGCGAAAACCTATCTCTACTAAAAACATAAAAATTAGTCAGGTGTGGTGGCATGTGTCTGTAGTTCCAGCTACTCAGGAAGCTGAGGCAGGAGGCTGGCTCGAGCCCAGGAGGTGTAGGTTGCAGTGAGCCAAGTTTACATCACTGCACTCCAGACTGCCCAACAGAGGCAGTCCTTGTCTCTAAAAAAAAAAAAAAAAAAAAAAAGTGTGTAGATTTTTAACACGATTTGAAAGAAGTTGTATTCTCTAAGAATTATGTTTAATATAATCAATTTAATTTAATTATAGTATTTAAGGCCAGTACATTTTCATCTCTTTATGATCACTTAAGCTGTCATGAGATTGAGCATCAATTAAATTCTCATAACGAATACTTTCATATCCATTTATTGTTATATTATCTGTACTTTTTAAAATGAGTATCAGTGATCTATGGAAATCTATAAATGCTAAATTGTCATTTTGGATCGTGTTATAATCATTGCAAAGTGTCTGCCCGGGATCCTTTTAGCAGTATTTGCCCTGAGGTGTGGGATTCAGATAATTGGTCGGTGAGCTCCGTTGTTTTGTGGCTGATATTATCATGGAGATAGCTGTGGTTGTTGCTGGCATATCTAACATGCCTGTTTGCATCTATTCACATTTCTACTTTTTGACTTTTCTCTTTGTTTTAGATGTGTCTCTTGCACAAAACATACACTGAATCATTTGCCAAGTGTGTTGAAATCCTTATCTTTCAAACTTGCAAATGTGAAATTTTTCTTTATGCATGTATCAATATTTCTGATATGTTGGCTTTAATTTTTAATATCAATTTTATATTCTTCTTTACATCATCACTTCAAGATGACTTTTTGTTATTTGTATTATTTGTGCTTTTTTTCTTATGTCTCTTAGAATTTCTCTTGACAATTTGCAAATTATTTCTGCTTCTCTACGTGCAAAAGAACTGATATTTTTTCTTCCTTTCTACTCTCTCTCACTTCCACTCCAAATTCATTTTATGATTTTAATAACTGACAGTCATACATGTGAAGCCACTGCCAACTGATGCAAAAACTCACAATCTTAATTATTGCCCAATGCTTCCTCTGACATAATTCCAATGCACATTTGATCTCTCTATATCAATTAGACTGCTTTTGGCTGTAACATAAAGTCCTCTATCAAGGAGTTTAAGCAAAATGGAAATTTATCATCATACATAATTTAAAAATGCAACGATGGTTACTTTAGATGCAATAAGGTCATTGGGTTGCCAACTTCATACTCTGCTCATCTTCTCATGTTGTGTCTTCAGCATCGTGGCCAGTCCTCAGAGTAACTTTCTTCACGGTCACACACAGCACACTGCTGAATAGACAAAGCCCTATATAAATGTAAGCTTAGAAACTGTCAGGCTTATTTCTATCTCCCTATAACTTGTCTCATTAAACTTTTCTAAAAGATAATGTTTGCCTTTAAAACGCACTGTGCACATTAAAAAAACATTTTAGTCTTTGTTAAAGCCTTGATTTTTTATTGTTTTTAGGAATAGAAATTTTTAAATATGTCATGTTAATTACAAAAGAAAACTGACAGACATATATTTCACACTAACATGTTTCCAACAAAACATTTTATCATTGTAAGTAATTCTCTCGGGCCTAGAGATTACAAACTATATATAAACATATCTTAGTTTAGTAAATTTGACAGCAGGAAAGTCTTTAACTTTTTGCTTTGGGTGGCAGAAAAATATAACAGTTATTTGTCACTTATAAATGAAGAACAGCCAAGTTTTAGACTAAGTTATTTGTCTCAACTTGATTAGTTAGCAGATATATTCTTGGTTTTGCTTCCTAAAAATAAACATGGCAATCCTTTTAGCTAACATGAGAAAAAAAATTATATGACAACATAAAGCAAATTCTTTTACACTTGAAAAATGTACAAAATTCTTTGACATTCAAAGATTTTCTTTACAGCTTCTTTTTAATTAAAGCTGATCCCCCTGCTTGTAGAAGAGCACACAGTACTGATTTAACACATTCCTTGATTGAAAAGAAGTTTAAATTATTTTGTACTTATGTTACTACTTAAAAGAGGACAGCATACTTTTATTTTTATATTTTTAGTTTCACACAGACTTCATATCCAGAAGAAGGAGGGAATCTCTGTGTCTTTTTAGATTTTTTTGCTAGGGGATTCTGTCCAGCCTGGAGGTTAGAACTGAACCAATTCCCCACTGCTGGCAAGGAAAGTGGGATTTCTTTGTTCCCATTTGATGAGAATTTACTGCCTGTGTTGCAAGGCACCGTCATGGCTAGTCATAGTTGGTCTGGTCCCAGGTGTCCGAGATAGTGAGATAGCAGCACCCTCCATACTTAGGACATCCAGAGAGCCACAAACCCCCACCGCAGATGCCTTACCTGATTGCTCAGGGCTTTGTACAATTCTCTTAATTTTTGTTCTTACATTTTTTAGATAGTTAAGGTGTACATGATGTTTTGTTTTAATGTATTTATCTGTATACACTACAGCCAAATTAACATGCCCATCAGCTCATAGTTTTCTGTCTCTTTTTCTTTTTCCTTTCTTTCTTCCTTTCTTTCTTCCTCCCTCCCTCCCTTTCTCTCTCTTTCTCTTTCTTTCTTTCTCTTTCTCTCTGTCTCTCTGTTTCTTTGAGTACCTAAAATCTACCCTCTTGGTAAAGTACCCACATGCAATACAGCATTGTTAACTACCCTTCTCATGTACGTTGCATCTCTAGACTTGTTCATAAGGCTTGGAAGCCGATAGTTTTGAAAGAACAGGATCATATTATTTAGCATTTTAGAGAGGCTGTGGCCCTTGTCCAGATGCCCCCATCAAATTGAAATGCTCTGTTAGCTGCTGTGCATGCTGCCAGCTGAGGGCCCCAGCTGAGCACTCAGGCCACAGGAGAAAGCTGCCTTGCCCAAGCGCATGTCCCCCATCTACCCTCACCGGCACAGTCCACACCTGATGTCTGCTTGATGTGGAGAATGTGGCCCAGGCTCTGTCTTAATTCAGGACATCCCAGAAGGTGCATCTCCAGGTGTCACAGCTCCCATGGCCTCGGCTGGAGCCTCCTCTGGGGCCTCTGTGCAACTCCCTTCCAGGGCGGATTATCCTGAGTGCTTCCCAGTAAGGGTCTGCAGAGGCAAATCCCAACCGAGGGAGCCCAACCTCACCCAGGACTTACCTGTTAGAGCATAACAAGGTCACCTGCTCAGAAGGTGGATTCCTGCACAAAATCAACATTGTGCTCACAAAGAACCCAGGAAGGAAATTTGGGGAAAATCACAGTGCCTGGCATTTTCCTAAAAATTGATTGGCTTTATCCTTAACAGAGATTGTTAAGCCTCGAAGTCTTACAAAACAAATTTCAATCACAAGCTCCACGGCATTTAGCAAGAGATCAATGACCCTCAGGTTATCATGAGAATTGTCGGAATTGCAGGTGGGGCCTGAACACCCCGTCAATGCTTTCCTGTATATATATGCATATACAGGATGTATGTATATATATGTATCCTTGTGTATATGTATATATATATATATATAATACGCAAACACACACACGCACACACACACACACACAGAAAATTCAAAATAATACACATGGAGTTTTGAAGACTCAATATGTATTATACATGTATACATATATACACACACATACGTGCAAATATGTGTGTATTATACATATATATGTGTGTACATGTATGTGTGTATATATATATGTATTGATGACAGTGCAATAATTTAAAAAGGTAAAGTATCTCAATTGTTTTTTCTTATTGACTACCTGTTGAAATAGTATGTTTTGCATCTCGATTCAGTTAAATAAACGTGACCGTTATAATAAATCTCCCCTTCCCTTTTTTTTCTTTCTTCATATGGGTAACAGAACATTTAAAACTGCATATGTGGCTCTTTTTCACAGCTTGCCTTTTATTTTTTCTAGTGAAAGATGCTGTACTATGCCTCTGTCTTTTATGCACTCAACAGATTTGTCTCCTAAAAAAAAAACAGAAAAGAAATAGCAAAAGGCATAACTCTTCAGAATTAGTCTGACATTAAAAAAATACATATTTTGTTTCTTCTACTGCTTGAAATTTCAGGTGGCAAATCTCTGGAGTATTTAATTTGTCTTCAATTAGATTTTAAATGTTCCTTTTAGTCACAACCAAAAAGACATTTTCTTAATCAGTGGTGTCTATTACAATCATTAGAATAATGTAATTTGGTGTAATGATATGAAATTAAGATTTAGTACATTCAAGGTTTTTTCCCTCCTTGAATGAAAGAAAATATTTTGCAAAAAGCAAAATAACCCTGAAATTTTATGTTTAACAAAAAGTCCCAAACCTATTATTTTTCCATTATTGAATTGATGTCTGCAGTGACAGTACTAGGGAGAATAAAATAGTAATCTAGATTTGAGGCTGTAATTTTTTAGTTGATGGAAGCAGGTATAGAATTTATGTAATGTGGTATCATCTTAATAGATGATGGTAGTATAAAACAAAGAAAGTGAAACAAGCAAAATAAACTATGAAATGCACAAAGAGAAATTTGAATTGCTTTAACTTCTGACAATCAAGTAGTTGGAATATTTGAGCTGTTACCTGATTATATTTAAGGATTTAAATACGAATTCTAAAATTTCTCCAATTAAAAATCCTTGCCATCTCTCTAGTCGGGAGCATTCTGAGAGCTAAGTGAAACACACAAAACACATAGCCTGGTTTAATAATAGCTACACTGTGGAAGAAGACAACTCCTTCACTCTGGCAGCCTAACAAAGTTGATTTAATTTAGCTCTCTTAATTGCTTCGTATTGTGAATTTTAACGTGCCATGTGTAACAGCTTTCTTTCCAGTGATTTTCCTGTGGAAGTCGTCATTCCCATTAGATTTTGAGGTATTTTTCTCTTCATTTTTTATTTTCAAAGGCACTGACTTTATGCTCACTTAAAATGGAATGATTAATGACTCTGTTAGCTACATGATAAAAATTTTAAAAAATAAGCACAAACCACTTAACTAAAATAAATGATTTTTTTTGTTAATTAACACTAACATAATACAGTTCTAAACTGCCCAATTCCTAAATCACTCTTTATTTCCACTTGGCTTAAAATTCTTTTTGCTTATTTAATTTATTATTAAGGAAATTAAACACACACACATATTTTTCTTTTCTTGAGAACTCATAATTTGAGACTCATTATGGTCACTAAGCAAAAACTTTCTTATTCAGTCATGATTGCAATGCAACTTAAATGTCATAACAGTCTCAATATAAAAATTTAACTTCATGTAATATCAAAAGACATGTTTTGTTTTGTCTTAACAATTACAGTTAATTTCCCTGTGTACCAGATCTCCAGGATTGTCGACAGAATCCCCAAGGACACAGGCATTGGTGGTGGTGGATGCAAAAGACACATTGAGATGAATTGCATAAGTTCTGTCTATACAGCACATTATTTCCTTATGAATTTTGTCGGGATTAAAAAATCAAGCAAAAATAATATTAGAGTATCCTCTAATATTTCCTTATAATTTCTTATATATAATGCCACTGTCTGCACACTTGCATTCTTTTATATGTATAATTCTGTTGCACACACATTGATTCTGTGTGGGAAATAGTTTGGGAATATTGGGGTTGGGCAAAGTGGAGTCACGCATGTATTTTATGTTCCTGTTTTCGTGTTTCATGCTGGTGGAGATGAGCCTGCATTGCATGCATCAAATGCATTGCAGATTCCTGGATAAATATATGACCAACAATCAACAAAATATATTAAATTGCAATTCGTTTTGAATTTTACCTGATGCTGGAATAGGGCTTGTATCCATAAATTACCCAGTTATAAAGCAGCTCAGACTCTTGCTGCATGCCTTGTGTGTATGAAACACTTGCCATTTTCAGTAATTTTCACATACAATTTCCCATTTGGTGATTTGGACCAAAAAATAAACACAGTATATATATATATTCTTGACTTAAGACTTTGCAACGAAAAGAAGCACTCCAATTATGAAAAGATTTCCTATTGGCTGTTTACCTAATTCATTTCACAGATACAGATGTTATGCAAGGCAATCTGGTATTCTAGAATGTATAAGAAGCTCTAGTTATTATCCGGGTATAATCAGGAGAATGTACTGATAGGTTTAAATGGATTAAAAACATCTTCCCCTCCTCGTTCAGACTTATAAAAAATATCAAATTAAATGGAATATAATTGAATGATGAATATGATTTATCTAACATCTTATTTTGGTCAAGCCAAAATGATAAAGTTCATTGTATTGCTTAGGAAGTTTCACCTTTCATATTGAGCTTTCCATGTGTGCTTGGAAAAGCAAAAAGTTATATTTTCCAGCCTAAGTTATAGAAAAAAAAATAGGACAAATAAAACGAGGTATCATCTACATCTCTTGTACAACACATGGACAATAGCATGGATTCATGTTTGTTATCTCTGTTCCAAAATCACATTGACTATTCAAAGTTGAAACTCATCACTACTCT
Organism: Saimiri boliviensis; assembly: GCF_048565385.1. Taxonomy (NCBI): domain Eukaryota; kingdom Metazoa; phylum Chordata; class Mammalia; order Primates; family Cebidae; genus Saimiri; species Saimiri boliviensis. The sequence continues at coordinate 115,973,768 of NC_133456.1, read as the reverse complement.
CGATTATGAAAGACCTTTCAAATGGTTCTTATCTTCTAAATAAATTGTAACCATATTGATCAAGTTAATGTGTTTTAATGAAAAAAATAATTATCTTTCTACATTGTCACACTACAGGTTCCAAAAAGATTCTAAATATATATATGTTTATTTTTAAATCGTTTTCCACTCTGTTTGCCCTCCTAGTTTTGAGTTTTTAAATTCTTGGGTGGTCAGAAGAAAATTAAAATCTCATTTTTATTTATTTATGATTAAATAATCCAAATGTATATTTTAAGAAAGCTATTTGATGTTTAGAAAACCTTATGAGCCTCTTAAAGATGTTTTTCTTTTAAGAAACAAGCTGTCTTTTGCCAAGCATGAATTTTGAACTCCAACGGCTTCTACGTTCTTTTGAAACTCATAACGTCATTATAATAAATTCTTCTTTGGAAAAGGGAATGCATTTACCCTTCGTGTGAAGATGATGCTGTAACAGAGTACTTGGTCATTTTTTTCAGATGAAGAAACTGTCATATGCATACTTTTTAATTATTTATCAGAACGTTGTGAAATCAAGAAAAAGAAAATAGAAACAAGCTTCTGTGGTATTTTTTTAAAACATTAAAAGACAAAAATGTTACTTCATTGTGCAAAATATTCAGTTTGACTTCATTTTTACTTTTCTCTCTATTCATGTGCTTTGCCTACCAGTCTCAAATTCCAAAGCACTGAGTCAGATGAAAGTAAGAAAGTGAAGTAAATCCACGTTATATTCCAGTCTCAATTTTGTTTTAACATGATCTGATGAAAAACTCAGGAGACCGAGAAATTAGTGAAACTCTAACATTAGTTATTTTTTAATCACCTAATTTTTACTTTTTTATTGATTTGTTTTTGAGGCATAATTTATATGTTATAAAACTCATTCTTTTAAGCATTCAAATTAGTGGGTTTTAATATATTCACAGAGTTGTGCAATCATCACCACTTTCTAACTCCAGAACATTTTCATCACCCTAAAAACAAATTATATGCCCTTTACCACTTAGTCACTCCGTTTCCTCTCCTCTCAGGCCCCAGGAATCACTAATCTATTTTCCCTCTTGATCAATTTGCCCATTCTGGATATTTCATACAGATGGAATCATACAATACATAGCTATTTGTGTCTGGTCTTCTTCACTTGACATAACACTTTCAAAGCTTATCCATATTGTAGCATGTTCCATTACTTCATTTCCTTTTACGATTGAATAATAACATTTCATTTTGATAAAAATATCCTATTTTGCTTTTCAACTCATCCACTGATGAAAGATTAGTGTTGTGTTCAGTTTTTGGCTTTTTGAATAATGCTGCTATGAATATTCTTGTACAAGTTTTTGAGAGGACCAGTGTTTTTAGTTCTCTGAATATGTACCTGGGAATGAAACTGTTGTAGTCATATGGTGTAATTGTCCACATGTCGAGATGTTTTCTGAAGTAGCTGCATCATTTTATACTTCTAATCATACTGGGTATGTTTTCATGTACTTAATGGCCTTTTTTTCTTTTTTTTTTTTTTTTTTTTTTTTGAGATGAAGTCTCACTGCCACCCAGGCTGAAATGCAGTGGAGCAAACTTGGCTCATGGCAACCTCTGCTTCCTGAGTTCAAGCAATTCTTTTTTTTTTTTTCTTTTAATCAGAACATGAGCTCCATCACTCTAGTTTATATAAATGTATTTCTTTACAAATGTGCTGCCAAAGTTTGCTCACCAAAAACCATTTGTTGTTCTACACTGGGGCATGCATAAACTATACAATGATACACTGTTCTCATGCTTTCCTTAACTTCTGTAGACATGAGCATATTTCCAGTAGCTAATTTAACATCTTTGTCTAGTAAGTCCAACATCTGTCCTTTTTCAGGGGCATTTTTTATCGATTGATTTTCTTTTCCTGTGCATGGGCCATCCTTGTATGTTTCTTTAAATGTCTCAGATATATTTTTTGAAAATTGACATTTTAAATAATGTTACAAGTTAAGGGTTTCTTCTCACTTCCCTGGTTTATTATCCCTACTACTTATTGTTGTTTTTAGTTGCTACTAGTTGCTGTTGTTGTTGTTGTCAGTGATTCTCCAGAACTAATTCTGGAAAATATATTTTATAGCGCAGGTGGTCACTGAAATCTCTTATTCGTTGTCTTAGTGCTATGCATCATTAAATCTCCCAAGCTGGGTGGGGGGCTCTCTAAGTTTATTGCAGCATGCAATAATGCTTTGGGAGGCAGTTCTTAGCTCTGCCTTAGCCTTCCTTCCTGTTTGTACATAGCCATAAGATCTTCTTAAATCTTTCCTGTCGAGCCCTGCACATGCATGTAACCATCTAGATCCCCAGGAATATGCTGGAGACTTTCAAAGTCTTCTTTGGACATCTATGATCTAACTTACTAAGCTGTGAGTCAGGTCAAATAGAAACAAGCCCTGAGTGGGAGTTTCCAGTGAACTCCTGGACAAGTCATATGGTGACAATTCTCTGTGGATGGGGATTTTAGGGAGCTCCAAACTATTCTGACTGTGCTGCTGCTTTTTCAAGCTGTTGATTTTCAAAGCTGCTGCAGAATGTGGAGGGGGTTTCTAGGAATAGGACAAATTAAAATGCCAAAAAAGTATGTTTTATTAAAATTCATTTTTTCCTATAAACATTATTTGGATTTTTGCAAGACTTTAGTTAATATCCAGGGTCCTGAAGGAGAGGATTTTAACAATTTTTGTCATTGTTCTTTTTGTTTTTATAGATGAAGGGATTTTCAAGTGTTCTCATGCCATATTGCTAACATTGCTAAAAATTTTAACCATATGGATAATGGTAATTTTCAACATATTCTGTATTATATATATGACAGTCATTATGCCCAAAGCCAATTATTTATACACTGGTTTTTATTATTTAATACCCAAAATAATGCCAGCTTTCATCACTATGGAACAAATGGGAAAACTTTCTCAGGAAACTTCCCAAGCTCACATCAATTACACTGCTTGCTAATGAGAGAAACAATCAGCTCTCTCTAATTCAAAATACTAAACTCATAGCATCAGTAGTGTTAAAACATTTGTGTTTGAGCCTTTTTTTTTTTCTTTTTTTTTTCTTTTTGAGACAGAGTCTCGCTCTGTCTCCAGACGCCAGGCTGGAGTGCAGTGGCACGATCTCGGCTCACTGCAACCTCCACCTCCCGGGTTCAAGCAATTCTTCTGCCTCAGCCTCCGAGTAGCTGGAACTAAAGGTATGTGCCACCATGCCCAGCTAATTTTTGTATTTTTTTAGTAGAGACGGGGTTTCACCATGTTGACCAGGATGGTCTCGATCTCTTGACCTCGTGATCTGCCCACCTTGGCCTCCCAAGGTGCTGGGATTACAGGTGTGAGCCACCACGCCCAGCCAAGCCATATTTATATGTGAAAATTTTTGGCAAGCTATGGAAACATTGAAAGATAAAAATCAAATTATTTATTTTAAAAATCTCCTATGAATGGCAATACCAACCTTTCAAGTCTTCCTTAATGTTTTACAATAATATTTCTTACAAATTCAAAGACTTAAGTTATACCCAGTTTTAATGTGTGTACCATCATGTTCACTTAGTGTGATGCTAAGATACACCTTTCATTTCTCTATCTTTTCTACCCTGTGCCAAAAACCCCACCCAGTTCAAAATCTAGGCAGATATATATCATTGTATAGTTTATGCATCCCTCAGCATAGAATGACAAATGGTTTTTGGTGAGAAAACTTCGGCAGCACATTTGTAAAGAAATACATTTATATAAACTAGAGTGATAGAGCTCATGTTTTGATTTTAAAAAAACACAAAACTGTAACTCCCTCACACAGGCATTGTCAAAAAGACCATTAGACAGTATTGCTTAGAGCCTTTACCTTTATTTTTACTTTATTTATTTTGTTTCATAAAATAAATGTAAGAGCATTTATGAAAATGTTAGTTATCAAAAACATCTTAATGGCATTCAGAAAAATTTCAGCACAATTGAGACACCATCGGTAGTGTTATTATTATTGTAATTTGGATGTTAGTTGTGCTCCCCAACACTATAACTTTTCAATTTTGGATCATAGAGAGTGGGTTGAGAACTTAACACTTTTTAAATTCTCCAGATGTCTATTTCTAAGCCAACTTACTCAAAAATCATAATGCTTCTATGTAACAAAAATGATCTTCTAAGTTAACAGGATTTATCTTTCAATAGTAAGTGACAGAAAGTAAGTAGTTTGAAAACATACCATAGATAAAACATCCACCTTTCAGCAACATTCAGAAAATACCCTTTATGTTGCTTTAGGCACGCGCGCGCATACACACACACACACACACACACACACACACACACACACACACAAGCACACAAAATGGTAGAATAGCTGTAAACTACCAACATAAAATTTTTCCAAGTGTGATTTTTTAAATCTCATTTTTATACTAATATAGTTATAAAAGCAGAGACAAACATATGAAAATCATCAACACACTCACAGATTTGCTTTAGAAGTAAAAAAAAAAAAAAAAAAAAAAAAAAAAAAAAAAAGCATTCTTTCTAAATAGCATCTTCTCTGAAAGAGGGACCTCAGCAAAACAAAATAGGGATTCTCTGGCTGCTCATGCCCCCAACAGAAAGCCAACTACAAACTATCCGCAGACAAGCATATCTTCATAAATACCCCAGAAATTGAGAATGAGACTGAAACACTCCCACATTCAGATGGAAAAGCCATATTAGCCATGCCACGCCTCCCGCACCAGCACAACACTGCACACAGAGGATTCCCCTGCTCACAGGATTTCTACAGTGGGAAAAGTGAGTTGAAGGTAGACATTCAGCTTCCCTGTCACTCTGGGATCCTTTTCTGGAGGCTCGTGCCTTTTTTCCCATGAAAACCATTGGGAGTACTGGCCCGGCTAGACCACCTGGGGTGAGTTTGAAACATGAATGGGAGTGAGACTCACAATGACCAGCCCACGGACCTTAGCTGTTGTTTTGCATTCCATTCCATCAAGACACCATAACTCAAAGACCAGCCAACAGCTTTGTGCTGCAGAAAGCATGGTCCATGGCTTTGCCAGGCTCAAGTCCTTGGCCAGGTTCTCCATAGAGCTCTGCTGCTCTCCTCAAGATGTCCATAGGCCAGGAGGCAAGCACAAGTCACCAAGTACCCACAGAGGAAGCATATAGTCCCACTCAAACACAGCTGCTGAACAGGGACTCTACCAAGCCTCTGTGCCTTGCTAAGCCTACCGTTGACTGAGAGACAATCCCAAGCACACACATATCTTTGGAGCACAGCCTGTGACTCCAAACCCCCATATGACCATGCTGAAACCCAGAGACCTCACCTAGCCCTGAAGCCCACCACACGGCTCTGCCCCATTACATATCCCCCAAAACAGCATTGCCTAGCCAGGAAAACAATCTGTACAACCTGATCAAAGATAATCACAAAGCCCAGACAGCAACTGGTAGAGTCCAGCCAGTAGTATCATCAGGACCTGGAGCATACTCAGCAATACCATTCAACGTCAGAGCACAGGAAGTGACCCAGCGCAACTAGAGAATCTGACACTAAGGTTCTCTGCCTTTCCAAGGTTGCTACCAACTGACCCATCCAAAATCCCAGGCTAGACCAAACAATAAAGGTCTGTCACCTCCAAAGGACAGTTGCAAAGGCCTGAGGAGTTGGCCATCTCCTCAGATGCACAGACATCAATGTAAGGAAACAAAGATCATGAAAACTCAGGGAAACGTAACACCACCAAAGGAAACCAGGAAAACTCTAATAACAGACCCCAGAAGAAATGGAGATCTGTGAAAAACTGGTGGAGAACTTAGAATAGTCCTTTTAAAGAAATTCAGTGAACTGCAAGAAAATATGAATAGAAAATTAAATAAAATTAGAAAACCATTTATGAACAAAATGAGAAGTGTGTCAAAGAGCTAAGAAACAATTTTCGATACATTTATTATGAAAAATTACATGGAGTTTCATCAAAAACCTAAAAATAGAACCACCATATAATCTAGTAATTCCACTTCTAAGTTTATATCCAAAGGAACTGAAATCAAATGATATCTGCAGTCTCATGTTTATTGCAGCATTATTCACAATACCCAAGATATGTCATCAACCTAAGTGTTCATCAGTGAATGATAGACAAAGAAAATGTGGTATATATACAGAATGGAGTACTATGCAGCCTTTAAATAAGAAGTAAATCTTGTTATTGACAACATGAACAAATCTGGGAGGATATTAAGCTAAGTGAAATAAGCTAGGCACAGAAAGATGAATACCACATGATCTCACTTACATGTGGAATCTAAGAATTGAACTCATAGAGTAAGGAGTAGAATGGTGGCTATGAGGGGCTGGTGGTTGGAAAGGGAGGGAATGGGGAGTTGCTGATCAAAGGGAACACAGTTTCAGATAGAAGGAAGAAAAGGTTTTGAGATCTATTGCATAGCATGGTGACTACAGTCAATAATATTGCACTGTATATTTTAAAATAACTAGGAGAGTAAATTTTAAATATCTCATCATAAAAAATGATAGGTAAGAGAGGAGATGGATATGTTAATTAGCTTGATGTAATCATTCAGAATTGCATACATGTATCAAACATCACGTTGTACCCCATACATGTATAATTATGATTTATCAATGAAAAATACCATTAAAAATAAAATAAATAAATAGCATATTTTCTACATAGTATAATTTGCAAAATGTGATCAAGTGAATTCCTTATTTTTAAAACACATTTAAACAATTTAAACAGTATGCTTATTTTTACGGTATAGTTATGATTTTAAGGTTCTAATGAACAAAATCAATGTTATCCTTCTAAACATATTGATGCCCTATTTTGTTCATATATTTTATAGGCAAATTTCTCATGTTAAATATTTTTAGGCCATTCTTTCACCTTTTAAAATGTCACTATCAATGGTTTTAAGAATAAAAAATTTTCTTGAGTTAGGCTAGACTATAAAAATCACCTTTATTTTATGAGGCAGGATTTGAGAGGAAGTTTCAGTGAATATGGTGACTAAATTATTCATATTTATTGTCTATCAAATACTGTAAAATTTTATTCCCCCAAAACCATTTCTTTAAAAATGTACACACTTTTGTGGAAGTACCTTCTTGGCAACAATTACAAAGTAAATTATTTCAATATAATCATTCATTCAGGATAAACCAATAAAAAATTCAACCCATTTTCCATAATGAGCACAATTCACGAGGTTCATAAAAAAGTATGTGTCAAGAAATTAGCTTTGTGTCATTGACACCAATGTGAAATAGCACATAACTAATGAAACAAGTGACAAGAAACTAATGAAATATCAAGAAGAATTAATATGATGCCCTTCCTATTTCTAAAAGCATTTAGGGAAAAGGCCCAAACTCTAATAGATCATAGATCACATGGGGTGATTATCTCCAGCTTGTAATTTTAAAACAATCATTGCTCATGTGCAAGGGATTTGCTAAAAGCCAGACCTTTACTGAAGTTAAGAAACTTTCTGCATGTGATGACTTTGAAATATGTGATGTGTCAGCTGCCAACAATGCTAATTTCAGACAGGAGAAACCAGGCCCTATGAATTACTAAACTGCCTCCCAATATGAGTTCTACATTGCAGAGTTTTTTCTGAGCTCTGATTTATGGAGAAATATTCAGTCTCTCTCTCTCTCTCTCTCTCTCTCTCTCTTTCTCTCTCTCTCTCTGTCTCTCTCTCTCTGCCTCTCTCTCATTCTTTGTCTCTATCTCTCTTTTCCCTCATTCTCTCTCTCATTCTCACTCTCACCCTATACATGTCATTATCAAATTACTACATTAAAGTCTCAAAATAATTGTCTATTCTTGACAATTGTACAGTTTTTTGTAAAAAGTATTTTAACATTATGATTCTGTAGGAATTAATAAATTTAATAAATGAGTTTCCAGGTTGCAAATAAGCAGAATACGATTTGGAGCAGAATATGCTTTAGGAACCAAACCCTCCTCTAACACATAAACAGAATGTGTTTGGCTCTTCAGATAAGAAAATGAAGACCAAACTGGCATTTACGCTTCCATATTTGTTAATAAATTTACATCACTTTTCTTACAATCACAATGACCTCGGTAATGGAAAGAAAATTCTATTTATCTTCAGGTAGAAAAATTCTACCACTTATCCATTTACCTATTTGCAACTTGTTTTTGTTTTTTTTTTTTTGTTTTTTGAGATGGAGTCTCTCTCTGTTGCCAGGCTGGAGTGCAGTGGTGTGATCTCAGCTCACTGCAACCTCTGCCTCCCAGGTTCAAGTGATTCTCCTGCTTCAGCCTTGCTGGGAATATAGGCATGCACCACCATGCCCAGCTAATTTTTGTATTTTTAGTAGAGACAGGGTTTCACCATGTTGGCCAGGATGGTCTTGATCTCTTGACCTAGTGCTCCACCTGCCTTGGCCTCCCAAAGTTCTGGGATTACAGGTGTGAGTCACTGTGCCCTGTCAACCTTTCCTTTTTTCTTTTTTACATACTTAATTTTGCACACAAAATACCTATATTGACATTTTTATATTTGGGAAGTGTGCTTGTGACTAATTTGCCATATGTAAGTTGGTTTTTCTTTTTGATTTTTCTCAGTTTCTGTATCACTTCTGGCTTCTTACTCCTCCTAAATCCAGATAGGTTTCAATAGTAAGCCAGTAATAGAGATTGTGAAACAATTATTGATTGATCAACAAGCTTACATCGCGATAAGAAGTCTCTAAAGACAGATCTGTAAGAAGAGTGAGGTAAACGTGACTATTCTCATCCCACAGCTGATGACACCATGTATTTGACAGTTCACACAGGGCTCACGGGCAAGGTCAGGTCTGAAACTTGGGTGTTTTGAATTCTCAGTCATTGTTCTTTGTGTGACGGTATATAGCAATTTAAGAACTTCTGACATGTGCAATAATATTCAGCAAGAAAACATTGATTCTGACTCAAGAACAGCATACATGTGATCATGACAGGAATGTAAAGGGGCGTAATCTCCAAGTCCACAAATTGTGACTGCTAGTGAGGTGGAAAACATAAGAACCTATCAAAGAAAAGAGAAATGTAAGACTAAATTGCTTCAGAGTTCCTGAAAGAATATCAAAAATAAAACTGTGATGAATAGAAGGAAGCAAAAAAGACAAAGGGTAAAAAATAGGACATAGAAATTCAAAAATGACCTTAAGATAATAAATATAGTTACATAAAATCAAGACAGTTGCTTCTCATAACTACACTATGAATAGCAAAATAAGATTACAGTGGTGCAGTCTCTAAAGAATACTACATGATTCCTTCCTTCTTTAGAAATCATCTGCAAAGTCATGACCATTTTCACAATGGGAGCACTTTCAGCTCAGTGATAAGAAATTTGGCACACTTATTTAACAGATTCAACTTATTATAGCATAATTAACAAATACGCTTATGTTAATGTAATTTCTTAAAATTGCTACGTCTAGGGGTATGTGTAATAATATGACACCAAGCAGTATTCCATGAACATGCTACCTGAGGAAATTGCATTTCAGAGGACAGTCAGCATTGCTAAAATGATTAATGTCCATTACAACAGAACTCAGAGTTCAGCACCATACTTACTCAAAGTTAAATCATCACAAACTCTCTACCATCTTCTGCTGGCAACAGGACTGATAAGTTGGTGAGCTCAGGACAATCTGGAAGCTGCTGACATGGTTTCTTCACTAGAAAATTAGTGCTACCATCAACAAAATCAGGGCACTTGGAGTGGCTGGTTGACGTGGGGAGAGATGAAGCCATGGCCATGCTTGAGAATGTTTCTTTATGGAAGCCTCATCAATGAACCTGTGCGTAACCTGTGGAAAGCTGGGTCTCCTCAGGGTCAGTCTCAGCTCAATGTCACAGTAAAGACATATCATTTAAAGTTAATGTTCTCACAAAATAATCTATCCATTTATTTTAGATCTTCTTCAAGTGATGAATCAGGGGGTGGCAGAGTCATCCACACATCTCAAATTTCCAAAAATATTCTTCAGACATCTCTCACTCTCCCCCATATTTCACACTTCTGTGTGTAATTTAACCACATCTGTTAAAATTTTTCCCCCTCACTTCTTCTGATTTCTTTGCTAAAATGATGCTTATGTTTCTCTGCCCTCCCTCCGTGCCCCTGTCCCTACCCCCACTGCTCACAAAGGCTCAGGCTCTGAAAAGTGAGCCCCTCTGCCTCTCACTGGGGTATTGGAACTGCCTTCTGCTCCTGCTTTGAATTTTCCCATGAGCACAGCTGGGCTGGAAACACGTGAAACACAACCTTTATCACATCAATTTTCCCCTAAGAAAACTGTTTATTGTAAAATTATCTCTCAGACAATTGAATAAAAGCAAAAGACAATGTTACTTGTATTCATTGAGACTCTTCTGACTAATAAACCATCTCTCATTGGCTTCTTCTTCTGTACCTGTGGGCAGAAGATGCGTGAAGCAGCCTCCAAGTCACTGCATTTCTCTGCATGCTCCTTGGAGTTGCTATCCCAGAGCTGCTCCAGAGTCCTCTGCCTCCCTCACTTCTCATCTTTGGGCCTTTCACCAGCACACCCAAAAACTGAGGCACTGTTTGCTTTTTGGTTTTGCTATTTGTTTTTGCTTTCTGACTCTTACCTGGCCCTTCTTGGAAATCGATATTCTTTTGATCAAGCAAGACCATACTAAGACTGGAGGGAAGGCCTGGCCCAAGTTCTGGCTTCACTGCAAGGCAGGCCAAAACCGTTAATGACCAGAGTGTTTTTTCCAGCACCTTCTTTGCCCGGGAAAAACTTAAAATCTTAAAGAAATCGGATGGCTATGGAATTTCTACTGAAGACTGATTTCCAGATTGTGACTTCACAAAATAACGTGGTAGTTGTGCTGGATGCATGGGTGGAATGTGATGCACTATGTCTCTTTTTCAGTATAGTTTTGGATTTCAGATTCTGCCCCAAAGTACAATGACAATCTCATGGTTGTATACACAGCTTTTCTTAATCATCAAAAATATGGTCGAATAGCTGCCCCAACTCACTTCTTTAGTATGGTTGTCAGCAAATAACTTCATTCCACTGGTGTTCTTTTTCTGTAGGATAAGACTATTCATTTGAGACTTAATCACTGAGTTATTAAGGTTTATGAAAATGTATCAAACCTGAACTAAAATTAGCAAGATTTTGGAGTTCACAGAGGTCTCTGATGAACAGATCTTCCAGAAAGTCCCCCCACTTCACTGATGGGGGACAGCAGCTTCCTAGTCAATGCCAGGAGGGAATCCCCATGGGGGAGGACACTTCGTTCTTGTTTTATCAATATTGTCTTAAGGTGGGGTTGACAATGGCAGCTCTCCATTTTTAAAAAATTAGTACACTCTAATCATTTTCAAGTTAAACGCTGTGGCTTGGTTAATCCGTCATATGGTTTTATCAGTTTTCATTAACTACTCTTAAACATGTGTGTGTAATGGCAAAATTGTTCAGGATCCTTATCTCATTATTAAGAAAGTTTTAACATTATCTCTGCCAAAATGTCTTTGGACATGACTTTTCATTGTGTGTTATTACTATTTTTTTTTTTTTTCAAAGAAAAGTGGAGAAAAGGAGATTTTGGATTGTGGAAAGTTTTGCTCCTTCTTAGTGAGCTTTCATTTTAAAAGTATAAAATCACTGTTCTGGAAAGTGGTGGATTAATAGGAATGGGATATTGGTAGTAGCAGTAAGAATAGCAATCACATACTCTAAGCTTCTAAGTATTTTCTCAATTATTATATTGGTGTAAAAGTAACTGCAAATATTAGGTTGGTGTAATTACTTTTGCACCAGTGTAATTTTTTTTTATATAGCTCCACTAATTTGCACAGTAAACTTATCCAGACAGCAGTTTTCACTACTGGAAACAGCCTGGACTGTGCCCTCGAATTTGGTAAATAGGAGGATTAGTTATTTGTTTGTTCTTTCTCTTCTCTCTGAATCCTTCTCTGCCACTTTCCTTTCTTCCCTCCCTCATCTAACCAGGAACTTTTACAAACAAAAATTTCTTCCTATAGAAAGACACAGCAATACGTTCATTTTGAGAATGCATAGTTGACTTTGATTTCACCCATTCAGGTTAGCTAGGTTAGCTTGCATTGTTAACAATTGGATTTGGTGGAAGATTTCTCAAAGCTTTAGCCACCCCTGGGGGAAAAGAAGTTACACTTAAGTTCTGATAAACAAGAAAGTGCATTCTAGAAACTTTAACATAAAGTAGGATCACAGGTCACTCTCCAAGGAAATTACCCAGAACATTTCCTTTTCTTAATCCAACTGGACATCACTACATTCTGACTTCCCACTAGATAAAGAGATGGCTGAAATTGTACTTCCCTGGAAGCATAATGCACTATCTTTTAAAGAAAAGCAGTTGGGGTTTGAGAGTTTTGATTAGGTCAGCACATCGTAATCATGGCTAAGCTCCTGCTGTATGTGATTTTGGTCTGCGTGATGGTTTATAGATCAGGAGTGTTGTGCAGCACTCTGAAAAAGGTGGGCAAAAGGAGACAGTGGAAATGTGAGTGGTTTTGAGACCTGACCCTGCTCCTGGTCAGGTTATGCCCCTTGGCTGACTCAGCAGACACAGCCAAGGGCTATGTATGATTGGAAACATTGCAGGAAAGAGGGGTTTTATTAACCTGTTCTCACATTGCTATAAGGACAAAATTGAGACTGGGTGATTTATAAAGGAAAGAGTTTTAAATGACTCACAGTTCCACAGGGGTGAGGAAGCCTTAGGAAACCTACAATCATGGCAAAAGGGAAAGCAAACATGTCCTTCTTCACAAGGCAACAGGAGAGAGAATGAGAGTCAGGGTGGGGGAAGCCCCTTCTCAGATCATCAGATCTCATGAGAACTCACTATCACCAGAATAGCATGAGGGTACCCGCCCCCATGATTAAATTACCTCCCACTAACTCCCTCCTAGCACACATGGAGATTATGGGAACTACAATTCAAGATGAGATTTGGGTGGGGAGACAGCCAAACCATATCAGGGAAATTAGAATTGTTATGGATTCCTCATCCAATGGAAAAAATTCTTGAAATTTCCATACTGGGCAATACAGAGTGTGGATGATGTTAGCAAGTACACAGAAAAGACCACTGGGTCAGATAGAGCAGATTTTGAAGGCCAACTCCTTCTTCTAGTTGAGATCCTGGGTAGTTCTACTTATAACCTATCTGAGCTTCAACTTTGTTTTCTGGAAAAGGTAGATAATTTCACATACCTTCTTGTGATTATTCAGTGGACAGATGCACAAATATACACACGGCATTAAGCCTTGCAGTTGGTAACTGTTGCTTTCCCTTTCATTCTTACTGGACAGGACCACAGGACCAGGCATTTGGAAATCTCCTGCAGTAAGACGAGTGTGTATTTTAAGACTCTAATTAGGTTGTCTCTAATTAGGATCCCAAAGCTTCGCATTCTTTATAACAGCACATTTTTTTATGTCCTTGTCCTCACGGTTTGTTTTCCTAAGAACACAACTCTTCTGGAAGTGGGGAAGAGGGTGTGGGAAGGGGTCGTGCATGGGCTGTCTTCCCCAGTGGCCTCTCACCATCACAGGACAATGGAAGCAGAATGGCTTCCAGTGGCTCCTCTTCCTGGAGGGCTGCTTTAGGCCTCTACGTCTATCTCTTCTTCCTCTCTGCTTGTCCTCTTCAGCAAAGTCAGGGCAGAGGGCTTCTCCTTCCTTAAGTCCATGTGGAGGTGATCCTGCTGTGGGCCTCCCTTCTCTCTTCTATCCATTTCTCCTCTGCCTGCTGCCCATGCTTCCAACAACAGCCCAGGAACTCGCCCTGCCTCCACTGCACCCTACAGGCCAGAGGCAGGCACAGCTGTGCCACACGCAGTTAGTGCTGGGGACATGAAGCTGGGAAGTCATCGGTTCCCCTTCATCATGAAAATCACTCCTCTTACGCAGGCCCAGTCTAAATGATTTAGGCAGAACGCAGGGAGCAGTTACAGGCAGGAAGGCATCAGCTAGGCCTGCCTTGATTCTGGGCCCTGCATTTCTTCACGCTTAGCTTTGGACAGGCAGCTAAAACTTTATTCCGCTGCATCCCACTCCTAGGATCCATTAACTGTGTGCCCTTAGGATAACACTATGCCAGGATGCTTCCTATTTGAAAAGACTTCAAAACTGTGCTGTTAGAAACAATAAGAAGCTTTGGAACAGATTCTTAACTGAAAACTAGACAGCCTAATTAGAGTACAAAAGTATTCAATAATGAGCAAAGAATTATAACCTCCTTGTAGGGTTGTCATGAGGATACAGTGTGATCATATGCAGAGCTGAGCAGATGCTGGCACTTAAGGACAGCTCATGATGGTCGCATAGGATGCTTTTACTCTTGTGCAGCGGCTCCACTCACAGTCCTGCAAAGCTGAGGCACCTCTCTGCGGCCCCCAGCAATCTCTGCAACTAGCAGACTCCACTTCCTGCTCTCTGGACTCAGGATACATTAGCAGCCAGTGACCTCTCTCAGCTGCATCCAAACCAGACCCCCTTACTGTGAAATTCAGGGGTTTCACCCTCAAACGCCTGACTTTCTCCCCAGGAAAGAGCAACACTTTTTCCCACTGTGAACACTCAAATCTCTCCCCCAAGGGTCATCATCTCTCTTTATTCAGCCTCTTCTCTTTCCAGAATATATGGCAGTTTCTGGTATCTCGATGTGTTCTGTAGAGATGACAAGTCAGGGCACACAGCTCTCTATTCGTTTTCTATAAAATATAATTTGGCATCATGAAATTCTGTAAGTAAAATACAAAAAATACAAAAATTAGCCAGGCTAGGTGGTGGGCACCTGTAATCCTACTCAGAAGGCTGAAGCAAGAGAAAAGTTTAAACCTCAGAGGCGGAGGTTGCAGTGAGCCAAGACTGTGCCACTGCACTCCAGCCTGGTGACAGAGAGAGACTCCATCTCAAAAAAAAAAAGAAAGAAAGAAAGAATAAAGAAAATGGTGAGAAAATAGGTGGGGAGTGGGGAAATGAGTCATTAGGGGAAGAAACATCATCATGGTAGCCTCTAAAACAAAGGAGGGTGCTCTGGGTAGATAGTGGGGTCAAGCAGGTGACTTGGGCATTCATGTTAATGGATTGACAATGATATTGAACAGGTTCTCCCTGAGTCACTGAGACACTGCCTTAGAAGGGTCTGAGCTGGGCTTCAAAGTGAGACACAGCTAGAGAAAAACGTGGATAGGTAGCATAGTAAGTGCCTGCCTTAAATGTGGTGAGGTTATAACATACACTGGAGACTGAGAAGCAGGGAAGGTGAGAGAGTAGGGAAGGGTGAGAAACTCCCTACTATGTAAGGGTACACTCTTTGGGTGACAAATAGACCAAAAGCCCAGACTTTACCACAACACAATTCATCCACATTACCAAAAGCTGCCTGTATCCCTAAAGCTATTGCAATGAATTTTTACTTTTTAATGCATGCCTTAAATACACAATTTCCAAACCTCAGGTGCTTCGTGTTGCAAGCTTATTTAGTGGACCAAATGAGGCAATCAATGCTTAGAAAACAAAGCAAAGCAAAACAAAAACCTATTAGCACAACTTGTACAAAACATGCTGGGAGCATCCTCTTTCTCTTACAGAAGCTGTGGCAGAAAAAAATGGAAGGGTGAGTCTAATAAAAGTTTAATAACCTTAAGTTATTAACATAACCAAAATGTGTAGACAATGATCTCCAGATCAGAAGAAAGACAGAGATAAATTACAGTGGCATTTCAAAGGAGGGAGGGATGCTTCTTTCTGGGAAGGGTCATAAAAACTTCTTCCATCATCTCTCCTGTAATCAGTTCTGAATGTGTGTAAGACAGGAGGCCCATGCTGATCATCTTATCCTTAACCAGGACACCTGGCAGTGGATTGTTTGATATTTAGTAAATTTGATTAATTGATCAACTAATTTTTCATGTGCTATTGTTTTTTGTGTTACAATAACTATAGCTAATTTGATATATATGCATACATATGTACAGCGTAAATATACATGTGTGTATATATACACATATATATCATATATAATCTATTTATGTGATAATTTTGCAGTTTCTCAGAGTTTTTACTCTGAAAATTCGTTTTACAAAAACCAATTTATCATCATAATGGAAGACAGATTTAGGGATTATGGGGTATTCAACAACCTTTTTATTGACTCCAAAATATACAGTAGTATTTTCTTTCTTCATTTCTACTAAACCATTTACATAAATGATTTCCTACATGTGTAGCACCGTTTTCAAGAAGCCTTATCTTTTCAAAACGCTTAAATAAAGCAACCCGGCTAGTATTCTAACTACTTCCCCCAATTCCTAGTTATATCTACCATGGGCAGGAACTGTTTAAATTTAAAAAAATAAGGGAGCCTCTGCACTGTTAGAAAACGGTAAGGAATTTTTTCTTTGTGCTTGTGTCAGCAGCAGGTGCCATCAGCTCTGCAGGGAATTTCTTCACTTTCTTCTGCGATCAGCCTGGCGCCACGGAGTCCGACACTGCCCGTCTTTGCTTTTACGTTTACATAGATACACAGTGACTTCGGATTTATGTTCAAGCAGCCAGAAACGGATCGTTTCCTTTTCTTTCTTTGCCACAAGTATATAGACATTTTCACTTTTTGCAGAATGCCTGGATACGTGCTTTGAAGGCCATAATATCAGATTGTTTTAATGGTGTTTTCTATTTAAAAAAAAAAAGAGAGAGAGAGAGAGAGAAAAGAAAAGAAAGATCAACTCCCACAACTTAAGGGCTTTATAAGACTGTACCATCTCTGATGAGCTAAGTATACAATTGTTATTCATTTCTCTTTTAGAATTTTTTAAACTTATGATTTAAAAACGAAACAAAACAAAACCCAGAACTGGAGACTTCAAATATATGTTGATTATACTTGATCTCAAGGTAACTGTCACAAGCAAAATTTTGGCATATCGTTTGTTACTCTATTTAACCTTCAATAAGAAAATGTAAACAGGTAGAAAAAAGAAAAGGGGAAAGTCCGCATAACACATGACAGTCGACTTAGCTTTCGTTATTTAAAAACTCACAATTGGCTACTGTGAGGCTCAGTGAGAAAATTTCTAATGTTCAATAAATCCTGATGAAATAATGCAGTTTAAAAGTAAATAAACTTTAAGATTTAACTTGCTTCATAGTGACCTTGCAGGTATGCAGTAATGTCCCAATACCTAAACATTAAGAATGCATTTTGAAGTAATTGTGTCAACTTTAAAAGCATCATATTCTGAGAATATAGGTCTTCACGTAATACCTCTCTTTATGTAGAAAATATGAGGCCTGAGTGAAAGGGACCACATCAAGAGCTTCGCCCACCACACTTTTTAGCCTTGCTTCTGCCTCCCCTTCTATATGTTTAAATTCAATTTGGGAGCCACAGTGGAAGACGCACCTCACGGAAAGCAGTCTCCTACTCCTAGCCCATCACCGCTGCCCCTAACGCCACTCCCAAGAGAAAGCAAGTTTCCATTCAGCTTCATCTGGAGCTCTCTATTTCTGAATATTTCTTTCACAGTGCTATTATTTGGTTTGTCAATTTTAGATATTAGCTGTGATTTCCTATTATGAAGTATCAGAATTTAACTGTTACTTAACCCAATCTAGTCACACCCTTTACCTTTTTCTAATATTATTAAGTAACTGTTTAAAAATCAATATACATTACTGATATCTTACCTCTATAGACATTGTTTACAACTGAGCCAAATATCGGACCACATTTGTTTTTCATTTTTGAGCAATTAATAATGTTTCCTGCCTACCGTCTCACCCCCAACAACCTGCATCCTTTGAATGGGAACCAAAACTGGCATCAACGATTATACCTTGATGTTCTTATCACAATCATTAGGCAGTCTGCGCTCTCAGCAAAGCCCACTCTTACCAATAGGCACAAAATCCCATAAATGTCACCACCCAGTAAAATGATTCCCAGCTTTGAAATAAGGGTGAAAATGATTGCATGAACTTATGTATCTTGCAAGAGCATTTTTACCATTCAACCCTCTGTGGACATGTAAATTTGTCTAACAATGGCTGAGAAATTTTACAGACCTATAAAGTTAAAATTAATTTGGAAGAAATTCATTAGAAAACTAACTAGATACAAAGATTTTTTATTTCCTTTCTCTCCTTACTAAATAATTCCATTCAGTATATAGTCATACCAAAAATAAATGAATAAACCTCTCCTAACCCCACTTCAGCTTCTATTATTCCATTTCCCTGCCCTTTTTTTTTTTTCAAAATGATTTCCAAAATAAGTTCATGCACTTGCTGTCCCCACATCCTTTTCCCATTCACTCTTGAAACTGTTCAAATGAGCTTTGTCCCATTTCCATGAAAATTTCTCCTAACAAGGTCACTAAATCCAGAAGTAATTTTTATCTTCATAAAACACGAGCTAACACCACTTGCCCTATTAAAAAAATTTTATTTGGTTTTAAAACCCCGCAGGACTGGCATTCCTTAGACCTCACTGGTAACTCCTCCTTCCCCTCCCTCGCTGGTTTTCCTGGTCTCTTTACTTACCAAAGGCTGGAATAATGTGGGGATCAGGCCCTGGACCAGCCCACTATCCTACCCACACCTATGCCCTTCCTGAACTGAATTGCCTGTAAGGCTTAAATATTATCTCCTTGCCAATAAAACCGTATTTTGTATTCAGCCTGGACTTCTTTCTTGGATCCTAATTTGAATATTGGACCATCCACCCCACAAGTCTACTTGGATGACTAATAGATTTTTACCATAAACGTGCTTCAGATGAAACTCCTGATTTTATACCACCCCCACTCTGGTCCCAAAATGTCTTCTTGCAGGAAATTGTTCATATTTGTCAATGGGAGCTTCATCCTCTTCCCCAAGCCAAAAAACCTGACTTCTCCCTTCACTTTTTTCTTTATTCCAGATCCAGGTTGCAAGTCATGGCAGGTTTACCCTCAGGTATGTCCCCAGTTCCGGCTCCTTCCACCACAGTTTCATCCAGGACACAATTTTTCCCTCCAGGTCACACATAATCCTTCTCACCCATCACATTCCTTCTGTCTTTGCTCTTGCATTCCATTCTCACCAGGACAGCCAGCATGATCCTGTTGGCACATGTCTCTGCTCAAAGCCCTGCCAAGATTTCCCACCTCCACTGTGGTCAGGCCCTACACTGCCCTGGGCTGACTGCCCTCTGCCCATCTGTAGCCCTCTGGATGTTGTTCTGCCTCAGCTTCTGGCCCCCTTGCCATTCCTCCAAAATGCCAGCTGCACCCCTTACCCATCTACCACCCAGCTGTTGTCCAGCTGTACACTAAAACAATGCCTGGTGTGGGAGCTCCATAAAATGTATTAAAGGGAAAAATCTAAAGTATGAATGAATAAATGTCCTTAGTTCTCTAAACATCGATCTCTAATTTTTTCAAACTCTTCCATATAAATGCAAAACATCTCTTAATAAGGTCAAACACATTAAGCAATCTATCAAATCCATTTTTCCCTCTCAGGAAAGATAAATACAAATGTAAAAAGTCACAAGTTTATCCAGAAGATCTGTTTCTTTTTCACTATTCCAACTTTAGCAAATGCCATTATTTCATAGAAAAGACATAAAAATAAGTGAGCTATGTCAAAGATAAACAACATTCCTAAAGGTTTCGTTTCAATCTCTATAATTCTGTCAGGGAGGGTTCTCAGCATTTGGGTACTTTCCCTTACACATATCACACCTTATACTTGACTCCTCAATCACCCATCTGCCATATTAGGAATAAACTGATTCCAAGAACTAATAGAATGCATATAATCTTCCATTTTATATCACATTACAGTTTCTGGGTTTTTTGTTGTTGCTGTTTTGCTTCATTCTGCCCATTACATTTAGAATCTATTTTACATCCTTCACAAGGTCCTTAATGCTCCAGAATCTTGACAATTGAGGCCCACTGTTTGGGCCTCAATTTTATATCTGTAAGATGACAGGTTTGGACTATTGTAATCTAAATTTGCCTCCAGGCATAGAAATCTTTGATTCTGTAGCATTCACTTTTTACAACTCTGGGAGTTAACACAACAGGTTTTATTAGTATCCACTTAAACAATAACACATCTAAGCTTGAATAGTAGTGGTTATAAGGCTTTTTGGAGGAACTATATTTAGAAATCTGGTCTTACAGGTAACTAATTCTATTTAAAAACAAAAATAACAAATAAAAACCACCATTAAGGGCAACTTTTTAACTTTTAAATATTTGAATTATTTTCTCCAATATGCAGGCTACTATGGTCAAATGTAGGAAACAATGTATAACATAAATTTATGAAAAGATCACTTAGAATTGGATCGATGTATAAAAATCACGAGTGATCAACCATTGGATTGACACATTACTAGTTGGCTCAAACTAAAAGACAAAAACCAAACAAGGTTTGCATATATAAGGATGCAGAAGGAAGGCCAGGGTATATGCATAACTGATAGAAGAATCAG
Organism: Saimiri boliviensis; assembly: GCF_048565385.1. Taxonomy (NCBI): domain Eukaryota; kingdom Metazoa; phylum Chordata; class Mammalia; order Primates; family Cebidae; genus Saimiri; species Saimiri boliviensis. The sequence continues at coordinate 115,953,136 of NC_133456.1, read as the reverse complement.
CATTTATCTGGAACAGAAGTTTAAACTTCCAGAAGCCAAAATCCTCACCAGGAATTACACAGTTGTGCGTGATGATGTCTGAGTCAGCAAATGACTTTCTAGAAGCTCTGTTTCTTTACACCCATACGTAATAGAAAATATATATCAAGTCTGGGGCAGTTAGTTCTTGATATAAGCTAGAGGCATAGACATGTATTAGGGAACCCTTTATCAGGGATAGTTGTAATTTGTCAATGTGCAATCACACAGCATGATAATTGTTCAGGGTATAATAATCATGCATGGGTCTGACACAGTGTGCCCAGATAGGAACAGATTTCTTTCCATTTATCACCAACAGCCTCCCTACCGATAGAGCATGGTCCACATCAGTTTCTGAGCTTGGAATTGAATGCCTGGAATAAGAGTTTGTCTACAGACCTCTCTGGAGATCATGCTAATAAGCTCCGGCCCAATTATATAGGGCCTGTCCTAGTCAAGCTCTTTACTGGCAGGAAACATGAAGAAACTTGGCTAACAGGGAAAAATGGAATGTGTTGGAAGTACATGGTGTACCTCAAATAAGTCAGAAAAAGCCAAAGCCAACCTCAGAAAGGAAGGGAGCTGGGACAGCTCTGAAGATTGCTGCTTTAGGGACTTAGAATAATCGCTTTTTTCAGATTGCTGCAGTTCGCTTTAATTTGCAGAAATTCAGCCACTTCTTTCAGAATTCAAGTCATGTGCCCAGGTATAGTTTGAAGAGGGTAAGCCACCTGCTTCAAAGTCCAGCTGAGATTAGAAGGTTAAGAGTAAGAGAAGTAATTCTCAGAAAAATCGAGTTGGTGTCAAAAAGTGATCATTTATCACAGAGAATAAATAATTGAAAGAGAACTTTTCTTACCCATATATTCATTATATGATGGTGTTATTGTCCTACAGGAAACTTCTGCTAGTATTTCTAATACTGCACTGGATAGATGTGAATAATCTCCTCACACAAAACTCTCTCTTTATATAACAATGACAAATACTTCTTGACAAAATAAATTAGTTAGAATAAGTAGCTAATAAAACATTTTTTCTGTAAATTAGTAGTCAGCATGACGAGACTGATTCAAAATTACCCAGCGAGTTACGATGAGACTAAAAGTATGTGAGATAAAATAATGATTATACCAATATTACATTTACATTTACACAACATGAACTTCAGGAAGGAAGTTCATAGTAAGTGCCAAACCTTGTTATATTTAATAGAAAAAGGAAAATATTGTGCAGCCATTAAAATATTATATGACATAACATAATAATTGTAGGGTCATGATCACTGGCATGGGAATATTTCCATAATATTTTATTAAGAGAGACACTCAGTTTAGAAATGTGTATTCTTTTTTGCATTTGTTGAATATGCAATTTTATTTTTTCTGTAACAATGAATTGTTTTGGTGAAACAAAGTCATTTAATTATAAATGCTTAGAACAGATTCTTCTTAGAGAAATTAGAGTTTACATATTTAAAGGACTGAAGTCACCCAGTCAGAATACAGGAAAGACAAGAATGTGTCTATATACACATAGATGTGTATGTTCATTTATTAACTTCCTGTTGTACGCACAACGTTCTGGTAGGCCCTGAGTTTTTAATTCCCTTGAACATCTGTGCTGGGATTACAAATGCCTGAGGCTCCACCTACATGACCCAGTGAAAGCCAGGCTTTCAGAGGAAGAAAGACCAAATCCAATGGGTATATATACTTACAATAAACTTCAAGGTGGATGTCACCTTTCAGGGTTATTCAATAGGATTTTGTTGTCCCAGTGGGAAATCCTATTTTATACCCTGTTATTTCACAGACAATAATCCTGTTGAGATCAATGTACTATCAGCACAGGAAATTACAGATAGGAACTTTGGATTATGAGTTCACTCCATGACAAAAAATGAATTTGCTTTCATTTTTTTATGTAGTCTGTCTCTAGACACGGCCTCCAATTGTTTTGAAATGGCCATGAGGGTTGTAATGGTAACATAGCAAAGCTTGAATGTGCTTTGGTTTTATTATCATTGTAATTTCTGTCATTAATTGATTTAATATTTTTAAGCTATAAAAATATATCCTTGGTATGCTTTGAAAAACAAACATTTAAAATGTGCCTCCATTTCTTTTGTTAAAGTGCCTGTAATCTGTTTGATTTTTGCCAAGGTGGTGAATCAGCCACTCTGGCCAGACCAGTGAATATCCAAATTAGGATGATGTAGGTAGTTAGATGACATCACTGATGTGCTGGTTCTGACAACACACCGAATACAGACACAGAAAGAACATCTTAGTTTGTAATAGAGCTCCAAGGAGCTTTGGCAAAATTGACAAAAGGAGGCTTTGTTGAAGTAAGGGAAAACATTCAGCTAATGTAAATAAGTTAAATTTAAGTATGAAGGAATATGCATGTACACATACATACATACTATTAGACATTTAGAATTTTCATTAATATGCTTTTATTTTAATAAACATTGCATTAGATTTAGAAAGGAGAGTCAATCCTATGGGAAAACATGATAAAGTACTGGATACTGAGTGGTGAACAGCATACAATCCCCACTTATAAGATGTTTTATAAAACAGGTAAGTGAACAATCTGTCATATTTGCTTAGTTTTTCTGAAATCAGATTTTGGGAGGGACAAAACAACACATTGTGTCTAGGGGAAGGCAATGAAGGCTTTCCAGGGCCACAACATGCAAGGGCCAGAAATGCAGGGGTAGTAGGGTGGGTGGGTAGAGGGTGTTGGAAGTCACTGGAAAGAAAAGCCCAATGTCTGATTTCACATTCTCTTTTCTCTTGGCACCCAAGATCTTTCTTCTCTTCTGTCTTTGAAATGGTTTTGCTCATGCATTCTAGGTTACTCATGAGCTAGGTTACTAGCTCATGCATTCTATTTCACACAATCTTTGTTAATGACTTGACTCAACGACTCTCTTTTTTTTTTCACACCCTAAGGTTGCTTTAACACCAATAGCGGTATCACCTCCAAAATCACAATTTTAAGCATTTGATTATTTGAATACTTCTTCCTTTTCTTTTTTTTAACATTCAACTCCAATAAAATCTACAATCCTTTGGCCATTATTAGTTTTCTATTGCTGTGTAACAAGTTATCACAAACATAATGGCTTAAAACTATACCTATCATTGATCAGAAATCTAGGTGGGCTCACCTGGGTCTCTATCATCTCACAAGGCTGAAATCAATGTGCGAGTTAGGATGAGCTAACTCAGGGAAGAATACACTCCCAAGCTCACGTAGATTTTTAGAAGAACTCAGTTCCTACTGGGTGTAGGCCTAAGGTCTTACTTTCCTCCTTACTCTGCTCCAGGTGCCCCGGAATAGTCTTTGTTCTCTAACCGCCCAATCTCCTTTCAAGCCCTTTGGAGGATGATCCTTCTGCCTGTAAACTCTTCTTCAGAGATGCGCTTATCTGGCTCCTCCTCCACATTCAGGCCTCTGCTCACACATCAACTTCTCACAGATAAATTCTCTGAAAACTCCATCCAAAATAGCTACCCTCATCCGACTCATTACCAACTCTTTTTTTTTTTTTTTTTTTTGGTTCTCCACAGCACTTATAACTACCCAAAATAATTTTATGTATTAGTTCTCTATTTGCTGTCTCACCCTCCCACTAGAATGTGCATCCCATAAGAACAGAAAACACCTGTGTTTTCTCACCAGTGCAACCTGGGTATACTTGACTTGGTGTGCAACACACGATAAATACTAGTGTACTACAAAACTATGCAGAATTAACCAGTCATTGCCGCAGCTTGGATGTGTGAGCTCAACAAAAATCCAGGAACAAGGAGGAGTGAAGGGTGACTTGCTTCCCACTCTAACTAAGCCCATTAACTTCAACTTGAACATCGCTAGTGTTGTTCATCAGGAAGCTTCCTTACCAAGACTTCTGAATTTACTGTGTTCCTGGAAGAGACATTTTTTTAATGTTTTGATCCACATTCTCTAATTTTTCTGATTCCTCTTAAATCTTTCTCCTATAAAACATGAAATAAGTTTACCATGCTCTCTATTACACGATTCAGATACTTAAACAATATTATTTCCCATCACCAGTTTTTTCTTTCCTAATATGACATCGTCCAATTTTGTTTATCTATATCTTTCCACATCTCCTTTTGATGACTTTTTTTCTTTCAGAGCTATTGCAGTCTTTTCATCCAAATTTAAAACCTTGCTGTTATTTTAACTTCTGTTCTCAGAACTGACATAAATTCTTCTTCAAATTATCTTAATTATGCCTCTATTGTTCTTTTCACATTCATCTTGTAGAGTAGTGCCAGAGCTTTAATGTAAGTTCACTCCATTCCCATTGATGACTCAAGCACTCCCAGCATCATTTTTTCTAGGTTACTAGCTCATGCATTCTATTTCACGCAGTCTTTGTTAATGACTGAACAGGCTGAGCCTGCTGTTGTTATTAAATGAACACCACCGAGTTGTGAATACACAGAATAGTTTGTGAGAAACCTTAATATTCTGGCGTTATAGTTTGTTTGTTTTTCTTTTCCCAGTTTCCTTGGTGAAGCCAGTCAAATCTTAATTTGAATCTGCAAGACTGGTTTTGTGTTTGTGGAAGCCGAGATTGAGAAGAATAAAGATAAAATTTCCAAACCGCTTCCCAGGATAAGACCCTAAAATGACATCCTTGTTAAACACTTGATAACAAAAAAAAAGAAAGTGTTCAAGACGCATAATCTGTAAGTAACAAAAGGGGCAATGTATCCTTGATTCTTTTTTTGGAATCAGGCAACCAGCAGAGCTTGTCCAGCCTTGATGTATTGCACTTTTGGTCACGTGTAAAGACGAAAGGATATACCCACAGAGGCAGGAGATTTTAGTGATATTTGATAAAAAGTAGCTTTGTTGGTGCCTTTCTCTCTGAACAGCAGGATTACTGAAAATAACAGGCTCCGGTGCGTTTCTTTCTAAGAGGCACCAAAAATAGTTCTTTTGTCATCAGTCTTAATAGAGTTAAACAGTCAGTTCCACAGAAATTAAAAGCGATGCTGGAGCTCATCTGGATTCTCTTAGCAGGTAAGCCACTGAGGACAAATGTGCAGTCTTTTGACTGCTGATCATGTATAATGCACAAGACGGGGTGAGGGGGAATTTAGAATAATCAATTTCTCAGCAAAGAAAAAAGAAAGAGCAAAGAAAAACAAAGAATTTGGAATAAAATAAAAGGAAACTGGACTCTTCCCACTCCTTCCCTTCTAAACATAATGAGTATCACATTCTTTCTTCATGCTGTGGTTTACTTCTCACTGGCCTACACGTCAGAGATAGAAAGAGGAACAACTTAAACCATTTTTTTTTTCAGCAGAAGATCAATAGAATTAGTGAGTTTTAAATGTTAATGCATTCCATTCCTGGCAGTGGGAAAGGCATTCCAATTCTTCAATTTATATTTATCCTTGACACAGATGTAGCAAAAGATGAAAAACCCTATCTAACATATAATTTATCTTCTATTTAGACTTAAAAATGGAAGTAAAATACAAAAACAAAAATTTGTTTGCGATGAAGAAAAATCAATTGCTTCCATGGCTTTAAGTACCAACCATTTGTTGAGCAAAGATGTGGCCAGATGATACCAGCAGGAAGTACAGCTGTAGAGTTTTTATTCTGACTGCATTTTTTTTATTTTCCTATATTCCCATTTATTTCAATGTGTTGCCTTTGAATGTTTAATAATTAAGGAACAGAGAACTGACTGGGTGCAGTGGTTTCATGCCTATAATCCCAGTATTGTGGTAGGGCGAGGTGGGTGAATCACCTGAAGCCAAGAGTTTGAGACCAGCCTGGCCAACATGGTGAAACTCTGTCTCTACTAATATAAAAAGGAGCCAGGCATGGTGGCATGTGCCTGAAATCCCAGCTACTTGGGAGGCTGAGGCAGGAGAATTGCTTGAACCCAGGAGGCAGAGGTGAGCCAAGATCATGTCACTGCATTGCACTCCAGCCAAAGTGACAGAGCAAGACTCAGTCTCTAAAAAAAAAAAAAAAAAGAGGAATAAGGAACCAAGGACTTGTACAAGTGTTTGTCAGTCTTACAGGAAAGCCTCAGAATGAAGACACCACCTGCACCATCCACGCATGCCCCATCCCCAACCGTCATTTGCTATAGAAAAAGGGAGAGAGACAGATTTTTGTATTGTTTTACCCAGGAAGGGAACACATGGCCTGTACTCCGTTCCCAGGACTAATCACACAGCATTAATGATTAAATGCAATGTCAATATTACACTTGGTCATTCCAGATGGCTTTGCCCTCCTCACACTAGAATGGGCAGTCCCACAGAGCAAGCATCCCAAGAGAGAAGAGAGAGACAGAGAGTGGGTGAAGGAGAAAGGCCAAAGGTGCCTTTTAGGAACTAGCTTTAGAAGTTGAGCAGCATCACTTCAACCTCATTCTTTTCATTCCAAGGCCAGCCCACATTCAGGGAAAAGGGAGTTAGACTCTGCCTCCCACTGGAAAGACAGTCAAGTAATTTGTAGACATGTTTTAAAACCACTACTGCAGAGGTGAAGAGTTGATTAAAATTGAAAATGGAACAGAATCTAACACAAAAACATCACTACATAAACCTTTCAGTATATCTCAGATCACCAGAAGTTGATTCCTGTACCCTATACAACTCTGCCATACCTTAGTCAAAAGAACTCACCCAGGCAGCTGTTTAAAAATGCAGCCAGGAGCTGCAGATGGTGGCTATGCCTCTCCGCAGGGGCAAGCCCAGCAGGCCTCTGAGCCCTGAGAAGGACGCAAACAGAGATTCCCTTGGTCAGCCAGAAATCAGGCCCATGGAGAATCTGGAACCACTCATGTATTATTTTAAATATGTAAAGAGCTTTCCAAATTTGGATCCGTTACCACAAATCTGATGGAGGCACTGCATAGTTTTCAAATATGGAAATCCAAAACTACAGACGCCAATTGCTACTGTGAAATGTTCTGCCAAACTTCAAGAAGACAAAGCACAAACCAAATCTTTATTAAGAAAAAAAATCTTAATTGCTCATCTGTCTCTAACCACTGACCACATCTCTTTGCCTCTTTGTTGGTGTCTTTGACTTGGGGAAATGTCATCCCCTTTCATGTTCATTTAAACTTTCTGATAGCATTCTTGGCAACTTAATTCATAATATAAATACAATATCTTCTACTGAGTTTTGCCAGAAATTTGTGTTATTTTTGAATGAATAAGTTGGAATTCAATGTTGGAATTTTATCAAAATGACCACAATTTTGCTTATAACACTAAAAATCATTCTGGAACATCTGACATTCATAGAAAGCTATGCAGAAGTAAAATTAAAATAACACTGGAAGTGAAAAACAAATGTTAAATATAGCTATTAAAGGTCTATAGAAAGGAGAGACTCTAATATAAAAATTATTATTTACCAGTTTTGGAAGATGAGTTTAGTAAGTATTGTGAGCAACTAATCTTAGATTTTTTTATTTAAACTTCAGTAAATGCAACCAACTGCCCAATGCTGGCAAACACAGTGAAAGTGTAAAAAAAGGACAGAAGGCAAGTGTCTAAAAGTATATTGTATATCGTTCAAAAATAATGACATTAACATCGGTACCCACTAAACACTTTCATACTATAGTTCAGATCCTGGTACAAGACTCATTTTTCTAAGATCTCATAATGAAATATACACAATAAGAGGAAGCCTCTAGCTTGGAGTACAAATACAGATGTGTTTTTGTGCCATCGTTTCTAAGGACTGGGGATTTCCCTCAAGCCTGCTCTTTATTTATTTTGGAAACATTGACAGAAACACAAAAGGATATTCAAGAAAGGAGATTCCAATTAATGGTGCTCATGGTTTACAGGGTAACAGCTTTACGGTTTTTTACTGAACTGTCTACAACTTTAGCATTTCAGAAAACCAACGGAGCCAAGTCAATTGCATGCCACTGTGTACATACGTTCTCTTATTCAGGAAGTATTTACTGAGTGCCACTCAGTGCCAAGCCCAGGTGCAGCCTTCAAGGAGCTCACGGTCTAGTCATGGAGACAAGAAAACTGGGGATTTAATAGTCTATGATGATAGTTGTGATAAAATGTTCATGCCTCAGTGAGTCAGATGAGATTTCACAGGGAACTTCGTGTCTAAGATTGAAGTGGAAAGGATCACCCCGGACAGGTACAGCCTGCTCTGAGTACTTCTGGGAGCTCCCCTGGGGAGAGAGCTCCAGGGTTAGGGCCAGGAGGTGGCTGGAAGCATCTCACATTTTGTGGTGTAAGGACTGAGGATCCTCCCTGCAGAGAGGGGTATGGAGTCAGAGCCGTGTTACCTGTTTACATCATCGTTTGTCCTTTGCTCCATCTCGTGGAATGGTGGAGCTTTTAACAACTGAAAACAGCACTGTCTTGCCACATGTGTGTGTTTATCTGCACAGCGGTTATGAGAAAAAACTGGGTCTACTGTGCAATGGATGTGCTGTTATCTCCTCTATGTGGGAAATGCAGGATTCCGAAATGAAAAAGCCAGGCGGGATGCTCAGACTTTCTTTGCCACCTACTTAAGAAAGTACATGTCTTACTGAATGCACAACACAAAAGTTTCCATCTTCTTCCTCATCTGGAACTTTCATGTGAAGTTTTCCTTTTTTTTTTTTTTTTTTTTTTTTTTTTTTTTTCCCTTGACTTCCAGAATCACAGGCTGCCTGACAGAATTATCAGGTTCCAGGTTCCAACTCAATCCATCTTTTGATTGTGACTGCAGTGATTGAGTCTAGGAGGAAAACGCAAATGAATTCTCAGCCCTAGGATTGAGTGGCATTTAATAAAAAATACTATTTGTTTAACTTGATTGTTATGTTTTTTGAGTCACAAAAATGCTGAGCATTATGATGGCTGTCAGGTTACATTATCTACTACTTGATTTTAAGTGACATTTGTGGAATTTTTATATAAATCGTAAATTGATGTTTTCTTTTTCTTACCTATACAATAGAAAGTGAAGGATTTTGGATTTTTGATATCACTGGACATTCTGGCAATTAAATAGGAAATGGCATTAAGAGAAATGTGCTTTTTACAGGGGAGAGCGCAATACGTTATAAACCTCTCTATCACTCTACTCAGCCTTCTGACATGAAAATAATAGGGCTGCAGAGGGCCACGTCTATTCCCATCCCAAGCATGGTGCTCTGGGTGAAGACAACACACAGAGTTAGTCAGCAGAAAGTAGAGAGGTGCCTTTCGGAGAGATGTTTGTTTTAATATTTGTATTTGCTTTGCAAGGCTAAGCAGCACCCTTTGGTTAATCTTGACAGTGTTTTGGCTTCTGTCACCTGAAGTGTGTGACTCACCCACATTCTGACTCAATAGATGAAAAAAGATTAACCTGCTCACAAAATACTCATTTCGTGGGTGAGGAGTTCTGAGAATTACCATTTCACTCTACTCTCTAATACCCTGAACATATTTCACAGAGAGCCCCATTTGGCTTTCATTTTAATTTTCCTACTGTTTTCTGTTGTTTTTCCAGAACATCTGTCTCTACCTCCTTAAAAGTGGAGTGACTGGGAAAACTGATTGTCCCTTCTTATGTGATACCAATATTGAGCATCCCTTATGGTTGAGAGCCTCATGCAATGCTTTGGATGTTCCAGCAACAACACTCCAAGTCTATGAGGTTTCATATGTCATGCTGTTAGGAAGTCACCACAGCTCCGAGTTGCCCCACCACCAACACGGCCTGGCACCCGCCTTGCCACTGGGGTTCATACTCAGTTCATTGAGAAAACAAACTTGACCTGAAAGTGAAGGTTTGGTCAATACGGAAACAATCACTCACATACTTGTTGGTGAAATGTACAGAAATGGAAAACTCAAGAGAGAAACCAACCTCAGCAACTCTCCATTCATGGTGAGGGGCGGGGTATACAGTGGAGAAAACCAAGGTATTTGAGATGAGCGAGGCTTTGGGGTGACAGACGCTCACTCAGCATCTGGGCTGTCTGGGTCGTCCTTCGTGTCCGCACCCCTTGTGGCTCACTGTGTGCTTTAGCTCTCTCTGGATTTCTGCATGCTATTTTCCTCCAGCAGATTGTCAACCTTTACTACTTTATACACTCAGGGTCTATTCTACGTTCCTCCACTTTGCCTTCTGTTTCTATACTGATGTAGCTTAGGAAACAAAATAATCCCCTGGACTTGAGAGGCTGATGTCCTGGCTGATGTCCTCATAAATCAGGCTTGGAGGTGGATCTTTTTGATATAAGAGAGACTGGCTACTTCCCAGATCAATGAGCTTTGGAGGAAAATTAAATTCATAACAGGAATTTACTAATTCCTGTTATGAACTATGTAGAAATGTGGACATAAAATAGGAGATAAAGGGCTCCTCACTAATAAAAAGTAAATAAGGATAATGAAAGGGAAAGTCACAGCCAGTTAGTAGAGAAATAAGCTGTACCACCTTGCTTAACACATATATATAGGTTTTCAAACAGCTTTAATCGATTTCAGTTTTGAAACTTGAAAAGTATTACGGCAGTATCTCGTGTAATATTATTTTACAGGTGACTGGGCTGACAAGATGTATAATTTTTCTATTATTTATTTATAATATTTATTATAATGTAATCGTTATTTTATTTTATATTATTATTTATTTACCATAATGATAACAAAGTCTGCAACTTTTTAGAATGAGACACAACCTATCTCTTAATGGCACCAAGTAATCGTTTCCACATAGCCAATGTTATTTGAACAAATGAATAAACAAACTCTAGAAAGTAATCACAAAATCAGTTTCTGCCATCTCACCAACACCAGAAAGCTCTGTGAAGCTGCCTGGCCAGCAGACAGACAGGATGCCATCATGAAAGACTCCCTGGTTTTGCAAGGGGTGTGGGTTTTACAACCAATAATTAAAAGATTAGGACATTCCATTTCTCCTCACCTTGAGGTGGAACCCTGCTGTTCTAGGTTTTCCATAACACTGAGTCATCAACAAAATTGAAGATTCAGAATATTCTCTATGAATCTTGATGTATTAAAGCATTTACTTGTAAACTAACGGCAAAGACTTATTTTAAATTTAAATAAAATATTAGAGCAGTTTGCTGAGTCTTTATGTCCATTCTACTCACCCAAGACATGGGGCAGCTTGCGAAGCTTCTGGAGATGAGATTAGATTAGAGACAGATTCTCAGAAATGATCTATACAAAAGATTTTGCAATTATAGTGTCATCTTTTCAATCCTATCAAATTTGCTACTGAACATATTAAAGTATGGAAAATTGAGAGATGTCAAATGTCACTAAATAAAAATGAGATCAGATTTGCAATTTGGAAGATTGTGTCATCATGAGGTGTCTGAATTTTGTTTTGTGGTTGTAATTTCTGCCCTCTGCAATCTAGACTACTTAACCTTCTTTTTTCCATTATTAATTCTCATAGCCCATAAACCTGACAACTTCATTTAAATCCCAAACTAAGACACTAATGTTACTTGACCCATTTATTCTGGCTCTTATTTTTTGTTCTATAAATTATCTTTTTTTACCTGTGAATACCCAGTTTATTTTCCACTATTCCCTATGGTTATCTTTCACTCAAATACACATTTACAATTATAAAATTACTTTATTTCCATTTAGATTGCTCCTGGTCTCCACAGAGATAGCAAAAATTTCAAATGCAACAGGCTGTTTAGCAGAAAGAGCCACTTTCTTTTATATAAATTTAGTTCACTTAGTTCAGTCATTTTGTATTTAAAAACACATTGCTTCCCAAAAAATGCAAACAGAACTACACTTAATTCAATTCTTTCCATTGGCATGTAAATTTCAATTTACACGTATAGCAACTGGCTCTTTTAGTGGCTTTGCTTAAATTGTTAGAGAGACTAAGACTATTTTAATAAACAATTTCAGGGGCCGGGCGCGGTGGCTCAAGCCTGTAATCCCAGCACTTTGGGAGGCTGAGGCGGGTGGATCACGAGGTCGAGAGATTGAGACCATCCTGGTCAACATGGTGAAACCCCGTCTCTACTAAAAATACAAAAAATTAGCTGGGCATGGTGGCACGTGCCTGTAATCCCAGCTACTCAGGAGGCTGAGGCAGGAGAATTGCCTGAACCCAGGAGGCGGAGGTTGCGGTAAGCCGAGATCGTGCCATTGCACTCCAGCCTGGGTAACAAGAGCGAAACTCCGTCTCAAAAAAATAAATAAATAAATAAATAAACAATTTCAGGAATACACAAATCTAGAGAATAATATATTCCAGTTTATGATCATACAACAATATATTCATCTATTCTGCTAATGAACATTGTTTATTTCCATTTTTTATTATTTTAAAACTACTACACCTCTTTATTGACCATTACAAATTATTCTTCTGTAAATTGCTTATTTTCACTCTTCAATTTTTTCCTTTTTTCATCTTTTCTTTTTGATTTATTAGACAATTTGAAATAGTCTGACTATGACCTCTTTCTATGTTATATGCACTGTCAATCTGTTCTTCCCTTCAGTGGCTGGCTTTTTGTCTTTACTATAGAACATTTGGTCAAGTGTTTCAGATGTTAAACTCTATTTGTATATTTATTGCCCTTATGACTTGTGTTTTTTCTTTATGGCTTGGTTTAGATAATTGTTTTATCCCCCACACACCTAAAGGGCTTTTTCTATATTTTCTTCTACAGTGTTGAAGTTTTGTTTTTTGCATGTAATTGCACATTAGGTAAAATTTATTTTTTATGCATTGTGAGCTAGAGATCTACCTTTTCCATGTGGATATCCAATTTACCAGCAAAATTGAAAGAGAATCAAGTCTTTTTTTTTCTTTTTTCTTTTACTATACAAAAGGATCTAATGAGATCCTTAGCATAAATCTGATATTAACCAAATTAAGTGGATTAGTATTAAATTTACTGGTCCACGAATTAGAGCAAGGCATAATAAGTCACGAGTGAGCCCAAGGAGGGCGAAGCCTCATGCCCCTTTGGGTAATAATATAGGGACTGACTATACTCCTTGCTCCCACAGGACAAAACATTCTCTAGGTTTTTCATTCCTGACTCAGTAGCACTCAAAGCTTTTCTTAAGGTAAATTAAAGTTAGGGAGAAAATGGTCACTTTGTAGCCACTGTTTTCCAAGGATAACATTGTAGGCAGCATCCAGGGAGCCAGCAACGAGTCCGTCCTGTCCATTTTCCCATGAATTACATCATAATAGAACCTTCCTGTGCTACTGCATTTTCTGTTGTGGTGACAAAAGATCACAAACTGGGTAATTTATATTTTAAAAAAGTTTGTTTAGCTCGTAGTTCTAGAGGCTGGAAGTTCACAGTGCCAGTGTCTGTGAGGGACTTCTTCCTGCCTCACATCATGGCAGAGGGCATCACATGGTGAGAGGCGGAAGCACGGGAGCCAGGGAGAGCTCACATGTATAACAATGATGCCCCTGTGATAATAAACCCACTCCTGTGACAGCAACGTTCATCCCGTCATGAGAACAGAGCCCTCATTCACCCATTTGTCTCTTCATGAGACAGAGGGATTACAATTCTAACACATGAACTTTTGGGGGACACAATCAATACATAGCGTTCCCAAAATATTCACCAAGAGCAAGAGTTAACTGATTTAATTTCTGACTCTTCTTGGCAGTCCAAAAGTAGAGCTTTCCAAGTTTTACAATAGAGAATTAAAATGATTGAAAAATATTCTTTTAAAAAAATGCAGAAAACAGTTCTGAAGACAGCTAGAAAATCTGAAGATGAAACTTTTAGTTTAGGCGTAAAATGCATGCAGTTTATAGACAATGGAGACAGGGTAAGACTTGAATATGTGCTTTGACATTCTCAAATTGGTTAAGGCTTTTGCAACAAAATAACTTACCAGTGTCACGGCCCGATAGAATATAAGTTTGTAATGAATTTATGCCTGGGTCTCTGTGACCCAAGTTACGCTGAAGAAAATGAGAGGAGTCCCCCTTTTAAAATTTTTGCATAGCCTGCGGCCACTGCTATTACTTAATCCCTTTGGAAAATTGCTTAAGCCTGGCACATTTTGTAATGAACTTTATCTCTTTACTACCAAAAGTCATAAAAAGTAACTTAAATGAGGAAAGAAACACAATTGATAATTGAAAATTTCACTGGGATCAGCATTTTTAAAAACTGTATATGCATTAATATGCTATATCTGACATATTACATGAACATGACATATACAATATAATTTTTATACTATTTATATCATATATTTTGTACTATAATACATTTTGAATACATGCATATATATATATGAAAATAAAACAAAATATTATTGGAATGTTTATTCTTTGATGCTGGAAATCTGAGTGATTCATTTTTGGCTTTGTTTCTATTGCTACAGATTTGGTATTTTCCAAATTTTGTTCAGTGATTTTGTATTATTTTTGCAATGATGAACATTACATTTGGAGGCAGAAAAAATAAGGGAACAGACAAGACATGCTCTTTTGAAAATTCTAAATGTAGTATGCATCTGAAGTCAAAGGGTCCCCCGACACTGAAAAACCAAAACTACCCATATCAAAGAAGTGTGGGCACTTCTGCCCCCTACTGTCCAAGTTCAGAAACTGTCCAATGAGTCTTTATCTTTTGTTAGCAAGAATCTCCTGGGAAGCTTCCTAAAATTAGGAAATCTATATGAGAATGTGAAGCTACATCCTCAAATAATCTGAGGCTGGACACCCTCAGCCTATACTCTGAGAAACATCATCAAAATTAAGTTGCATGACCCTATCACAGCTAAAGTAATAAAATCAGAGAAAACATAGATATCTCATTTAGAAACACAAATAGAAAGGCAACTAGATTTCTTTCAGTTCTAAAAAAGTATTAAAATAATATATATTTTAAATTTATGCTTATTACACATTGTCAGTATTAATAGTATCAATACATTCTCTTTCATACATATGTATTTATGTATGTGTATTTATGCACATGTAGCTTGATACTTGCCTGTGTAGTTGTATAAATGTATGGTACATAGTATAGTGTGAGTGTATGTATATGTGGTATGCATGTGTAGCATGTATAATGCACACACACAGAGTCTTGCACGATCACACACATAACCACGCATCATTTAACAATGGGGATACATTCTGAGAAATGCATCCATAGGTGATTTTGTTGTTATGCGGACATCATAGTGTGAGGTTATGCAAAACTAGATGGAAGAGGCCACTATACTCCTACCGCTGCTAGACAACAAACCTGTACAGCATGGTATTGTTCTGAATACTGTAGGC